>NC_050179.1:13391056-13401056 GCF_008315115.2 Sander lucioperca | reverse complement strand
TGGTTTTCCTGCTGAGGAAAGAATGAATGCAGTCCTTCCAGAGAAGAGTTATAAATGTCATTGTTTTTGACTAAATCCCCCACAGCGCCACTTTAAAGTGAAATAAAGGAAAAATCACAGCTGACATATATTTTTCTAATTGTTGCAGAGGGGGGACATGAAGCAGCATGAAGTAGCTTGAATTATCGGTAATTAGAATATCGCTGTGCTTAATTACAAAAGATTTTGATTGTCTGATTTTCAGCAGAAGGACTATTTTAGCTACTGTCTTAATACACATTTGTTTTTGAAGATTGGGAATGACAATTATGATAATGTGCTTCTCAGCATGAAATATTTTGTCAAAGACAGGAAAACAGGACATGTTAAGTAGACAAAATGCATATGCAGATTCTTTGGAAAATGCTAATTAAAGACATTGTAACAATCAATTTTGTATTTTTTGTAATTTGAAATTAAAGGTATTTCATCCTAAGATTATTTTCATGGCACTACTCCTTTATTGGAGAGTAGGTGACAGGATACACATTGAGGATTTTAAAATATATATTTTAAAATTTCTCATCTAAATCAGCCAATATTCAGTTCTTTCTTAATCACCCCACCAGAATGTGGGTTAAAAATACTCCCAGTCAGGTATTCATTTGCCTAGCTTGAGGTTATAGCTAAGGTAAAAGTTTTCTGCTAATGCAAAAAAATTACTTTCAAAAAATGCAAAACATTTTCCAGCATCATGTGGTTCTACCTCATTCTGCAATTGGGCTCTGCAGAGGTCGGTGAATTACTTCTTATTTGTTTATTTCAGTTATAAAATGTCACAAAATTAAAAATGGAACTTTGTTGAGCAACAAGATAAGTATTTCTCTAAAAATCAATTTTCGAGAAGAGACAATGGAAACAAATCTAAGTGCTAGTTTGAACCAACCCCACAAGGCTTCCAGGGAAACCACCAAGCCTAAGAAGCACTTTATTAGCCAGCAGGGGGGGGTCAGGAGGACCAGCCCTATCATTGATTGAGGTTGGAGGATGCATCCACAGCTGCACTTTCTCTAAATTTCTAAGAGTAAATATGCACCTTTGAAGTGGGGGGTGCCTAGGAGCACTCCTCTGCACAGATTGTGTGGGTTTCTGTAGGGAGCTGTAGTTACGGGAAAGATCAATGGACAGGGCATTAGGGGGAAGAGTACACTACACTGTCCAGCCCTCCAGCCTACAGAACAACTCAGCAGCTCCTAGATGGCCAGTATTATTGAGCTCAAGGCAGTTTAATTCTCCATGCTGTTTTCTCAGACTGATAAAATGTTCAACCTTTCCGGCTGCAAAATGTAGTGGAGAAAAAGATGAAATATACTATGAACTTTATATACAACTGGAGTTTGGTTCATATTGCTCTGCTACCAGTTTTTTCTTCTTGACACACAACTTCTGTAGTAGTCATGATCTTTAGATTTTTTTATTTTTTTACAGGTTTAGAGAATTAATACATTTTAAAATGCTCCCTGGCTGAGCACTTTCACTTTATTCTTGTAAGGTAATTAGGTTGCTGTTTATATACTGTACGTAGTTTTGGACATTTTCATATTAATGTTTTATATAGTGATGAGCATTAAATTCTCCTAATTCAACAATTTATTTAGTTTCTGAAGATAAACATGTACATTTTTAATCTTTAAAAAAAAAAAATAATATTTTTGACTGGAATACTATGTCTACGTAATTACTGACTGGAAAACTCCCCTGTCCACTCGTGAAAGCATGGAAAAACCCATATCCTGCTCATTGTGTGGCTGGATATGTGCTTGTGGCAGGCTTTAAGTGCACTAGACTTAGACATCTTCCATATTGTGGTTTGTAAAGACTATGGAGAAGCCTTTTGGGGTAGCCACACTTCCAGATGAGGCTAATCTGCTCATGGTTGGTACAGAGTCATAAGTGAGCATATATTTTAAAGCCTTTTGTATTCTACTTATGTCTTTTATAATATGTCTCAAACTCAGTATTTATTCAAATATGAAGTGAAAAGGATAGCAATTACACACTGAATAGATTTATTTATTTATTTATTTATTTATTTAATTGATTGATTTGTTTGAGTGGTTTGGTACAGTAAATGGTGTGCTCTGTTCCCGATATGAGAACGAGAGGAAAGATGTATCATCTCCACAGTGTCAGAGTGTAGTGCCTCTGCGCTCCCAGGTGTTGCCAGGGTTTTGCTCTACCAGGCTCTGGAGATACAGCCAGAGAGAGTTAGCATTTACAACCCCTGTCACACTCCACAAAACACTGTCACTCAAGCACAGCCTGTGTGGCAGATCTGGCATTAATGGAGACGTTGACATCTTCCGACAGAGTGTTTATCTAATACTAATGCTAAGCAACCAGAGCCATTTGCCCCGACACGGAGCCATCGAACCCCGCTGCAGACCTCGTTGTCTGGCAATCGCACTAGTTTTCCCATTCATCCCTCAAGACTTATAGAATTTATAACAATGGCTTTGCTGCTGCTCCGTGTCATGTCTGTTTTTTATCATTCAGCCACATATTTCTTGCCACAATCCACTAGACAGCCTTAAGACAAAGTTGGGTAATATTATGACAAATTGCAGGAAGCATCACCTGTGTATGCTGGCATGAATCTTCAGCTCAGGACCTCCAACAAAAGTTGTTTACATATTTCTGCTGCAGTGTTATTCTCAAACCTTTTTTCTTGCAGATTCTCTTTACTACCCCCTCATATATATATATATATATACACACACACACACACTGGCCCTTAGAAAGGAAGATTCAAGTTTTTGTTTGCTGTTTTTGTTGTTTTGTAGCATCAATTTTTAACAAATACATATTTTAGAATTCATTCATATATATCATGTAAATAAAAATTCTCATAGAATACTATATATTATAAATTGTTAAAAGACAAGTTGAAAATATATAACCGCAAACAGTAGTTGTTTTGAGACTAAACATACTTTGCAGTATGCAATGGACAAAAGGGCCGCAAAAAATTCCTATATGTTACTATATGTATCAGAGACTGGTGATGGGTTCATGAAGTGTATGGAGCTATCTTTAGAGGATTGATTTCCCATACTGCCACGCAGTTGGCTGCATTTATATTCAATGCCTGTGGCTCTGTGACCCCTGGTTCTCCTTTGATGTGGCAGGCAGAAGCACAAACTAGGATGAGGCAGAGAGAGAGAAGGCTGAGGGATAGCAAAAGGTGAAACAGTCTACAATGGGGGGGGGGTGCTAGAGATTTTTCTTGTGGAGCAGGTTTCTAGGAGGGATGAGAGGAGTATAAAAAAGAATATGAGTTTGCAGGGAGCAGCACGAACCAATGAAGCCATCATGTGACAGATCTGTGAGAGTTTGCACTGAGGGCGGGTTGGTGGTGGATGGGCAGAAAGGAAGCTAGGCTGAGGGAAAGGGATCACGTGATGGTGGGGGGTTGGGAGAGGGCATGACGGTGGCGCGAGCTGATAGAGACGTCAGCGCCGCTTCAGTAATCTCACGACGGCTGGCCGCAGCGAGGGGCCATCGTGGGGCCCACAAGAGCAGAGGCATGATAGAGCAGACCACCCCGACAACACTTGCAGGGGGCCAGGCAGTATGGACAAATCAAAGCGGGAAGAAGTAATTTTTGAGAAATTACAGAAATCTCCATGGAAATTAGCATGAAACACTTTCTAATCTCTTGCTTTTCACCATGGACGATAGGGGTCAGTGCCTCAAGTTCTCCAGCCCTTGGTTTCTCTTTCTCTCTCGCCCCATCCCTAATTTCATTATTCCCTCTTGATTTTTTTTTTTTCCTCCCTCCTGCTTTTTATGTATACTAATTTTACAGCCCCTCCCTCCGCTCATATTCTTCAACCATTCATTTGCTTGAACCCTTTTCATTGACTACAATTAAACGTTTAGATTTCAAAGACAAATCAAGGGAGAGCCAAGCCATGCCCTCAGAGTGACACAGGATCAAGCTGTTGGGTGCTTTGGAGTCTCAGATGGGACCAAGATTTGTCCTCTGCACCCTTCCTTTCGTTCTTGTGTCCATCAGAGCTCAGAACACTGTTTAAATGAATGGGAGGAGTGAGGTACCCTAGTTGTGACCATGTGGTAATTGGTAATCAACAGCATTTACAGCAATACAATGACACCCTAAGCCATAATTCTTCTCATGACAATTGCTCATGATCTCAACAATACGGGACAAAATGCACCTTAAGAAAATGGTTGTGGTTTGTATTGTAGACGTGCATACCAGAATTTTAAATTGTTCTGCTGTTTGTTTCGGTCTTTTCATACTTTTTTTTTGTTTTTAATTAGATGTGATTTGCATTGAGCCCTTGCATTATAAATTAGATCAATGCAGAGAGTGAGGTGTTATCACGTTGTCAACTCTTTAAAACAGTAAACAAGCCTTGGGTATATAAGAAACCTTTTTTATGTTTAAATACATGACAAACTGCAGTGTAATTGAGTTTGGCCCCTTTATTTAAGGATTTACTCTTATTACTCTTTACTTATTTTTGTATTCTTATTTATTATTATCAAGTAGAAAATGTATTGTTTTGTCTACCAAATATAGTATAGATTACAGAAAACCAACTTGTAGTTTCTTTTCTCCATTCTGCATCCATGGCAACACAGAGTGTTGTCCTCTTTCATGGCCGTGGTCACATCATCAAACATGGTACTAAACAGAGCCGCTCCTGCTTCACTGAAGCACAGACACAGAGAGTGAGACTTTATTGTGCTACATGTAAATTGTTTCTCCTTGCGTGTTCTCTTTACAGCCGGACAGAAAAATTAACTTATTTGGGTAAAATATAAAGAAAGAAAATCAATTCTGACAGGGAAAAAAGCCTGAATAGTCTAATATAACATACTCTACCCTAAAACTGGATAATGAATCCATGAAATTTGTCAAATTCAGTATAAAAGAGTTATGTTTTCAGATTAATTATTAGATAAATGATACATTTTAAAATGTTTTCCCAATCCTCTCCTTCACTATTGGGAGAAAGCAAAGAGAATGAGTTGCCAGGAAATTCAATCGAGGCATATCCAAAAGAGACCAGGGTCTCTTGAAGCCTCAGTACAAACAAGAGCCAATGGAAAGAAATTGGGTCATCTTTCTGTCCTGTTGTATTACAATATAGAAAAATAATCGCATTCATTCACCACAGTAATAATTTATCTGAAGTTAACTATACTGGTTTTGTAATTTTATCAAGGATTTGCATTTTCATAGAGTTTTTGTTTAAATGTATTGAGGGACATGGTCATATTCAGAAAATGTAATTTTGGTTCTCTTGTCCTTGTCATCCTGACAAAGAATTTTTCCTAAACTTACAATGTCAAATCACTTCCACATATCTCTGCCTTATTAAATAAAGATGCCCACAAACTCACTAATAGGTACAGTAGACAAGAAAGAAATAATGGGCAATATGTCTGAAAGTAAAATAGTGGCATTTGATTAGCATTACATTGTATGCTGATTCACGGGGAATAGCTATAGAGTAAAGGTGGTGGGGACTTAATTAGAGTGCTTGCAGACTTGGCACATTGCAGTGACAAGCAGAAGAAATATGTGTAAGATATAGAAACCTTTCTAACCTCTAGTTAAACCCTCTCTTCCATTCTAACAGTTTGCCCTCTAATTAAGCTTCAGAGTTGGATTGTCTAGATTTTATTTTAAACTGTTCACGTGCAATTTTGCTAATTGCAACCATAGAACATGACGGTATTGTCCAAAATCAAAATCTATGGTCTAACATGTCAAAAAGAAGTCCCAGAAATGATCAACGATACAAATATTGAAAAGTTGCTCATTTTGTGAATGCAATGTAAAGGTTAGGAAAACTCACAATAGATTTTGTCTTTAAAATTAGGGTTGATTTTAATTGTTTGTAGTTATTATATAAACTAATTTTAGATCATATTTGAATGCAGAATCATAAGTTAAAATGTTTACTAAAGTCTTATCCATCGTAGTTTTTTTTTTTTTTTTTTTTTTTTTAACAGATCTACAAGCCATGGTGCTAATTGAATAAGGTTTAATTTCTGTGAAGCTGCGGTTAATGTGTTCTCAAGGAAAATAACAAGGATATACACATATGAAGCTTGAGACCTCATTTAACCTAGATGGTACAAACATTTGGCAGGGCCTGAGTGTACCTGCTCCTAGTTGCGGTTCTGCCAGTAATAGATAGATGGCACTGCATCCAAGGTAGAGCAAAAGGCCAGAGACTTCTCTCCACCATCTTCCAGGGTCTTACTCTCATTATCCATCCGAAAATTAACCTGTCAATTTATCAATCAACACCATCTTGAGTTTTCTGCCTCCTGTTTGGCGACTAGCATTGCAACGACGCAGACGCACTGATAACCAGGAGGTATGTGTTTGTTAGTGTAGTGAATGAGTGCATTATCACTTGAATGACTGCTATGAATCACAATTGCTGCCAGACGGTTGATAAGAGGTAAATACACAAGCAATTTGATTTGAATATATATATATATATAATCTGTTTATGTATTCTTTTATGTGTCAAGAAAATAAGGTCAGGGCCATGCGGACCGTATTTCGGCTTTGTTGCACACCGTTTTCTTTAAGTCCCATACACTGTAAGGGCAAGGTTGTATTGTAAAGACTGAATTCTCCAGTTTACCACCATTGCCACTTAAAAGACTTGGACTAAATGACGAGCTTACATTTAATTTATGAATTGTAAATGTAAACAGCGTAATTCTTTTATACCCACCTAAAAGATGAAATAGCGATACAGCATTAAAATCTAAACAGAATATAATAATAATGATGGTATCCATAAGAGAAATTATTATTGTGGAAATAGTAATGATGATGATTATGATGATGATAATAAATAATAGCTTCCACACAATTATTACAGAATTAGTGAATTTCTTTATTTTTTTTATAACCACAAGCAGTATATTTGTAATTATGGCCACTTTGATCTTTCATTTATTATTTGAAGGACATAACACTGTTAGATTTTTTTTTTATAATCTGAATGTTCAATCCAAATTTTATTAGTAATTTACAAAAACAATATTCATTTATTGATAATTAAAATAAATAATATATAATTGAAAGTGTAAATATCAATATTATAGTTTAAATGTGTTTCAAGGACATTGCACACATTGCCTAATTCTTCTGTATTGACTTTGGAGTTAATGTTACATCTGCTCTTAGAAATATCTAAAAGGGAGGCGGATTGAAATATGTGTTTGCATGCTCAGCATGCTACAGATTTATAATAAGCACTGGGACATGTCTTTATCTCTAAATTGGTTATAATGTGATAAGCTAAACTAGACTCTCAAAAATCCCTACCAAGTGCAACTGCGGGTGGGGGACCTCCATTGCTTCAGTTCATTCTCCCTTTTTCCTGGTATTTTCTTCTTCTCTGTTCAGGTTATTAGCCGCTACATGACTGGATCGCCAGAAAATGGAAAGACGCGAACAGAACCAGATAGGGGTTGTGAATAGCGGGAGGGACTTTCCTTTTTCCAGTTGTTGTTATTTGCAAATGGCCTTATTGTGTAGAGGTGTCAGAGAGGAGGGGGTGATAGTGAGGAAAAATGGAGAAGAGTATTTTAAAATGCTGACAAAAAGACGAGAAAAAGGAACACAACATCTGGTAATTTGTTTCAGCAAGCTTAGCCTAATGATGTAAGCAGATTACTTTCCAACAGAGTGGGAAAGGCGCATAGAGGGCTTTTTTTCTTTCATTCCTTTCTTGTGCCCCTTATGGGTCTGCCCCATTAAAGATTGAGACAGAAGCCACTGCCATATACACCGTTAGTTCATATTGGGGACTTTATGTATGCTCTTCCTCCATGCCGTTTGATAATTCACATGCTCAAGAAGTAGATTTTTGATCAGATCAGAAAACCGCAGCTTTTTTTGCAGGCCATTTTAGCGCCTTTAAAAGGGGAACCTCTGTGACTATCTGAGGTGGGATGTAAGCCACTCGATGCTGTGGGTGCCCCTGGCCCGATTGCTCTCTCTCCTCAGAGAGCAGAGATCAGTGGTATGCTGAGATTGAAAGGGAGGGCAGGAACCTGGTGTGATGAAGGACACTGGCTCCCTGTCAATGTGTGGAGGAGACTGGAGGATGAAACACACCATTAAGACCAATTTAGAGTGTTGCTCTAAATTTCAGCAGGACTGATCGATCCTGACAGGAGGGCATCGTACCGCCTGCCAGATCACTTAAACCACTGCCCCTTGTCTCACGTTGCTTAATGTCATGTCATTGGCTATCATTCCCAGTCGAACAGTGAGCTGCTGGATTTCTTTTCAATTACTACTTGTAGGATTACCTTTTATTTTTACACATCAGTAATCAATGAGGATTTTGATAATAATGTCATAATGCAATCTCAGTATTGCATTTTGTCCTTTTTTCCTCTATTCGTAATCCAAAGTGAAATCCCCTGAGACTAGTTGTCCTGTTGGTTTATTGATTTCTTTTCCCCTTGCTCTGTGAACATTGGACAGAAACTTGAGAACCAAGGTACAGAAAAGAGACTATACCCTACTCAAGGGTTTAACCATCACACAGGTCTTCACATGATCATAACAGATGATACCATTTATTTATATAGTGCTATGAGTGCTTCACAGAGTAAAACAAGACAGATATCCTGAAATATGACAAAATAATGAAACACAAAAGCTAAACCAATGTATAATAACTAAATGGTCTCAGTAACAAAGGAGGAATAAAAACTTTTAAGATGAATGATGAAACTTATGTTAGACAACATAAATAACAAAGTGAGATAAGAATAAATAACCCTAGAAAGATCAGTATGAATTCCAGTACCAGTTGTAATGTATTTTATGCACATATTTCAGGAAATACATTCTGCTGTATATAAATCTAGATTGTGGATATGCAGAGTCCTAGCATACGCTGTGTATTATTATTGCAGTGCTACTATCTGCCGGCGCTGTGCTGACATTTTATATGCCATCTATTTATTAGTTGGGATGTTCATTGTGGCAGCTCAGGTTAAGTATGTTGCTCAGTGTCTGACTGGAGATATTGAACCTGCAGCCCTCTTGTACCAAGTTCAGTTCCCTAACCACAACCAGTTTGCCCCTTTGAAGGATGAGGTCTCAGGAAGAGTAGTGCTATGTATACCACACAGACAGTGATCTATTCCGTGTCTGATATCATGTTGCTCCATGTCACTGACTGATGTTACCTGCATCCCCCCGTGATGATTAGATCCATGACTGCGCCTACAGTTCCCTTATAAAATCAGCTCCTTTCTTTTAACCCACAACACGCCGAGTCTGCTATCAGAGAGAAAAGAGTGAGTTAGTGAATGAGTGAGGGAGAAAGAATAAGTGAAGTTGTTTTAAAGGATGATATTGCTTCATTGTGTGCTGTCATTCCATCCTTGACAAATGTTCCTCATCTGAGTTGGTGACATGTTCCACAGTATAAATGGGTTATGAGCTAGAATATAAGTTATGTAAGTCACAATTCTTTGAGACATCTGCTAAGCACGTTCATATGTAATGGAACATAATGCAATAAAAATAATGGAGGCAACATAGAAGATTTATCTCCCATTATAAGCATCCTTGCTCTGCTTTATTGCAACCTTCCTCCTGCGCCCTGAAAAGGAAAATAATTTTTGAAAATGGAGAGCTTTCCTTTGCTGCAAAACTCTTATTCCCACCATCAAGGGTCTGCACACTTGGTAACCTTAAGAACATTATTAATTATTTCTTTGTGATGGTTTTTATAACTAGTGTTTGCACACACAAAAAAGTAAAACATATATAGTGATTTTCCAAGACTATATAGCTTTCTAATTTAGGATAAAATATGTAACTTGGCAAGTCATTGAAAATGAGATAGTTTATGCTGTAAGAAGTAGACAAACAAAATTATATCTAAACTAAACTTGAATCAATTAAAACACATACAAATATTAATCGGGT
>NC_050179.1:13231056-13383556 GCF_008315115.2 Sander lucioperca | reverse complement strand
TTTGGTCAGAAACCTTTCGATCTGGAGGAGCTGACCCCACCAGTGCTGGTCGCCGCACTTGTGTCTAGCTGTGGTGACACATGCAGTGACCTGTGACATGGGCAGTGACAGCAGAGTAAACTGGGCCATGCTCCCCTGCCTCACCGCGCCTGGAGAGCTTAGAGAGCTACCAGCTGAGAGGAGCAGGTTAAAGCTCAGTGGTGCTCCCGTGTCACCAGCCCAGCCCGTGATCAGTAGCTCCGTCCTCGACAAACGCTCCTCAGTCCTGCCACCCACCTCTGTTGTCTCCTAGAGACGGTGCTGCCCACCGCTGGTTGCCCCATATGTTTGGGCTGCACACAAGGTGGTTTCTCGGATACTGTGGTTGCTAATTATAAATTTAATTTGCATTTTAATTAGAATGGTGGAAAATTAAAGCCTGCCAGCTGGAGAATTTCAAATGCTTTCTCTCCTCCCTCCCTTTTTCATCCCTCTCTTCTCTCCTGGTTTAGACTGAGCATGACTCTGTCCTGTATTTATTTGTGTGAGCACAGCAGTAGCACCTTCTCTTTGTGGGACAGTGTGTGGTGTCCCTTCTCAGCCATTCCTTCTTTGGAGTAGTGTTTGTTAAGTTTCTATATGTGTGGCAATAACCCCCATGTTCACCAACCACATCTTTCCTAATGAAATAATTTATGGCTCATTTGACACCTCACTTAATGCAGTTAAGCTCATAAAAGTCATTGGTATTTTATGGGAATTCTAATCAGTCATTGAATGTCTTCTTCTTCTGTGGTTTGATTAGTAAAACAAGGTCCAAATCCCTGTCATGGTGCTCAATTGACACACTTCACACATGCAGGGGAAGTAAGCGATCTGCATGTGTGGGCTGGTAATATCGTTCAGTTTTGGTTATTATTTTCCAATCTCCATAATTCGTCCTGTTCCCCATGTTGTTCCCCCATGGTCATTCTCATTCCCTCTCTCACCTCCCACGGGCGTCCTTGCTCAATAATTGTCATTAATTGATTGACAGCTCTGATAGACCCAACTAACCCCAGTTCTGCTCTCATGTCTATGTTTTAAATGAGAGCTTGTACATCCAGTGACCTTGTCTGCCCATCAGCTGTCAGCAAATGTGAAGCCAATCCAGAGAATGTCTCACCTTAGCAAAGTAGACCGTCCTAAATGATTGTAATTGGTTTGTGAATCTATCTTGTGTGGTGCTGTGTTGTGCATGGTAAAAGCTCCTGAAAGTTAAGTTTAAACTCTGTGTTGAATGTAGTATATCTAAAGCATGCATTTGTCATAATCCCAATTATACTTCTCTCTTTTAATCTAATTTCTATCACAGCAGTTTGTGTTTTCATGTGCTTGAGGAAATGTTACCCAAGACTGCCATTAAATTGAAGAGAATTCAAAGATGGGCTTTAAATACTGGAAACCCATCACAGCAGGGCGTCCTCTCATTGTGTAATTTCTCTAAATTCATGTCAAATTATGTAAATAAGAATATAGTTATTTCTTAACAAAAAAAACGCGGGCCCTGTTTTCTTTGATGGGAATCCAAAAAAATGCCACACGTATAATCATGTGTATTAAAGCCACCAAACTGCATATTATCACGTTCCTGCTTATTTCCATTAATTATTTTTCTTGTGGTATTTGGCTTTAAAAGCATTTTCTAACATACACATTAGCAGTTTTCCAGGAGTCAGCTCCACCTTTTTGTGACAGCTGAGCCATGGTTAATATAGGCTCTATAATTCTTTTCTCTACAATAATCCATGCATGTACTGTGTCCCAGGCACATGTAATGTCTGACATTCTTCCAGGTTGTTTTGGTTTGGGAGCCTGCCAGCCCCAGTTTTGCACCTCTTTGCAGGCCCAGTTTGATGTGGTGTGAATAACATTCAGACATACACACACGCCCTCATTAGCATTCATTCAGGGAAGCAATGCAGGACACCCTCTCTGCTCTGAGGGTGGCATTTGGCAAGGCCCAAATACACCTGGCAAAAAGTCTCCATCTTACTCCAGCCCATCATGTTCATCACATTTAGTTTTCCACAAAAACAGTCTTTGTTTAATCCAGATCATCTTTTATAGAAGATTACTTGACATAGAGAGAGCCCATTTATTTATATCACGTATGCAAAACTTGCGTCGTTATACTGTCAAATTGCATCGGAGCACCATTGACAATACAATTCATATCAAAGTCTTTGATGTGATGCAGTGGGGAAAATGTGTGTAAAGCTGCGATTAGACTACTGATTAAATTAAAAGAATGAAAGCACAAGAGAACAGTCCATTCAGTGACCCTCAGAAGTCTGGCATGCAGCAGCTTCTCCCTCTAAGGCATGGATCCATCAGCCTTAGTCTGGAGCAACAGTGGCTATGTGAAAAAAGGCTTGGCAGAAGGAAGGCAGGCATTCTCCAGATCTGAATCTGTGGACTGCTGTGTCTGTAACTCTGTTTAACAATCCCTCTGTCTTGCCATATAAGACATATCCATTCTGCTACTTGATCTTTGGTGTTGTTGTTTACGTGTTGTAGCATCATTGATGGTAAAACTCCATGTTGATCTGGAGGTGATAAAATGTTTTTAAAGGTGCTTCCATTAGTTTGCAGTGGTAAGCAACCCAGAGTAGCTCTTGCAGCTAAGCTTTAAGTAAAGTCAGTGAAAGAATGTTTTCAGCATGTATAGAAATCTAGTGAATAATATTCATTTTGCTGCTGGCTATTGAAGACCCCTTTTAGGTTTATCTTTGTCAATTGTCAAATATTTAAGTGTATGAAGTGGTGTGATGAGGTGCAGAGACAGATATTTGAAGGGATTTTAACTCATTTGAGCAATTACATGCTTAACTGGCCCAAGATAATCTGTCATCCAAAGCTTCTGTCTCTGGCTCTCCCTCTCTTTTCCGATCCTCCACTCTCTCATACCCTCCTACGTGGCACAAGAGAAGCTCAGAATAGTGGGATTTCGAGCACAAAAGCTTACCCTGAATAGAATGAAGGCCTCAGAGAAATTAATTGCTTCTAACAAACAGCATGACTGCTAGCATGTTTTGTGTCCCATTCTTATCAGCCTTCAGAGGTGGAGGGGTTGGCGACCGGTCTGGAAAGGGTGAATCTACAAACGAGGGAAGTGGGCTGCAGGAATTTGTTCTTACATTATTCGAATGTTATTTAAGGGTGGATAGCCGCAAAGGCTTAATGCAGTCTATTTGTATAGGTATGTGTCATGTAGAGCATATAATGTTCCCAGTTCATCTGAAAGGAGCATTACAACTGAGTGAAGCAATACAGGTGATGAGTACAAACTGTTGACATTTAAGACTTAAATGTGCAACTTAAATGAATACATACTGCTAATTATACAGTATATCCATAAAGTGTGCCTAAAATAGAAAAAGGCCTGTGCATAGATATGTGTTGAAAGTCGGTATTTTGACAAGACTGCATGATTTTCTTAAGTCAAGGTTTAAACTTTAATTTTATTAACTGCCTCAGCCTGTAAGAATCATTACATCATTATACAAAAAGTATATTTACTTTTATATTCTTAAGCCATGTTGATATCCTTCTATAGCAAAACAGCCATAAACAGCCTGTAAACCATGGACTTCCCCATTATTTGAAAAAAAAATATCTGTAGCAATTAATTAACTATATAAATTTGGAGAGCATTCAAGGAAGCATTAGCTAAGGCAGTTATGGGATTTGCTTTTGTGAGGGTGTGTGGCATATTTGCCCCAGTTCTGTTCTCTGCTTGCTCCCACTCCCACATGTCACCATTCTGTCTACCACCACCAGCGTGGCATCTATCATCCACCACAGACGCTGTGGCACCCCACAAAAGGAGGCTGGAGCATGCACAAAGACATTTGCATTTTCGCATCTCATTATGGTTATAATTGCATGCCAGTGTAAGCAGTTCGCTCTCCATTATCTCGCGTAATTTTATCAGTGACGTTTGAAACGTGTGTTTAAATGTCAATTATTGACTACAAAAAAGGAGTGACCTTCTTGGAGTCATCTCTCTCTCCTCCATCCCGTTCACTCTTCCCTTCTCTCTCTCTTTCTTTCTTTCTTTCTTTCTTTCTTTCATTCTCTCTCTCTCTCTCTCTCTCTCTCTCTCTCTCTCTCTCTCTCTCTCTCTCTCTCTCTCTCTGTCTCTCTGTCTTTGGCCATGGTCTTATCTACTCCTAATGTCTTCTTTAGGTCGTCTCACTGTTATGCTAGATATATGTTGAAGAACTAAGCTTATCACATAGTATGACTAGAGTCAGTTGACATCCATGCTGTTAATAATGTTAATATACTCTGTCAACAGCTTTTCTCAAGATCTCATTAAAAGAACAGCTATAATATAGGGGTGGGAATCACCAGTCACAATATGATATTATTGCGATTTTGAACACATTGCAATATTCTGCCATATATTGCAATTTATTACCTTTTTTCAAACTTCATATTTTTCCCAATTTCAAATGATGTCCCCAAAAGGAAACTTTATCAACATCTGTTTTATCTAAAAAGATAAATTTCTCTGTTTGTTCATCTCACTTCAATTTTATTGCTGCAAAATGGGACTGTCAGGCAGACAAACTGACCAACACATATATAATAAAAGATCGATACTTGGCGTCTGTGTGTCGATACAGCATTGCCACGGGAAATATCGCGATACTATGCTGTATCAATTTTTCCTACTGTCATAAAGAAAATGTCAAACAATGACACAATGCACTACATCATCAACTAGCGTTGGTACTAGCGTTACTTGTATTTCATATATTAAAGGGGTATTTTAGTAGTAGAGTGGATCCATGCACCATGGCATTAGTGTCATCCACTGCTTATTATATGAACGTGATCAATTAAAGTGATGGGTTAAAACACCTAATTTCAAATACTAATACTGTTCACATGTTTTGTGCTGAATATTTACAATATTTTGAATTATGCGCATACTTAGTATATACTAGTCAGAAAATGGGAAATAGGGCAATATTGCTTAAATACTACTCCAGCATAGTATAAAAAAAATGGTTTCAACATTAGTAATGCTGTTTACGCAAAATTCCTAACCTACCTATGTTATGTAGCCTAAATTAGAAATAATAACATCAGACAATGTTAATTCTTTTTAGTTGGCAGAAGTGAAAATCCTCAATGATGAAGGCAGTTGGGAAACAATGTGGGCTCTACATGATGATTCTTTTCTTTGGCAACCATCGTGTTTTTCCCAAATGATGTACTGATTTCTAGGCCTTTTTTTATCAAATATCAGCCACGAATGTATACAACGTCTGGCACCACCCCTGTTTATAATTAGAAAAATATGTTGTTATAATGACTACATTCTTGTTCTAATAATATACTTTTATTGTTATAGAAAAGTTATTTACAAGCAGTGTTTCCTCACATCACAATACTACAGAAATTGATGAGTGAGAGCCTTGAAAGAACTGATAATGTGTAAATTCCTTTCTTTTAGGATTCAAAAAGTCCCCGTTAAGTAATAGAGAAGATAGCATTTTTCTGCACACACTAATGTTCATGTTACTCTGCAGAGCTTTTGAACGAGAATTCCTAATCCATTAGAGCCCTTTCGGTTGTGATATTCAGGATGTTGTTTTGTTACACATTGGACAGCATGTTCTCTCATCTGCCTAACCTTAAGCCACGAGTGTAATTTCTGGAATCTTATTCCTCTAACAATGGATAAAGTCTCACAAAAATTGCATCTTATTATATCGAGAAAACTTACTTGTTAAAGTCAGCAACCCTTCTTGCTTTGACAACATATACTTCTTAGTTAAAATTAGTTAACTTTTCATAACAAGATACTGTAAACGTTTTTTTTCCTCAGTTTCTCACACTCTGTACAGTATACAGTACAGGTTAGTAGCATTGGTGTACTTCTAGTGCAGATATGGCATCAAGGAAGAGGAGAGTTTAATATATTAAAGAATAAGAAAATCCTCTATTTTTGTTTTGAAAGATATTGTTTTCCTTGCATATGTAATGATACATGCAAATGCAGTTTTCAAAACTTGATTTTCATCTAAAATGTCCTAAATATATATTTTTTTCAAAAGCTTTTGAAGAATGTAATTGATTTTGTTTTGTTTCCATCTCTTTAATCTCCTCATTATATGAAAGGCCAGCCTTTGTTTTTCACCTGAAAATGAATAATAAATGAATAGAGGATCAACATTCTTCATTACTTATGAATTCTTATTTGAGTCATAATTGATGAATGGAGACAATGAATGTCTCTATTCTCGACGCGAGAGGATATTCCACTTATTATAACATTATATAGCTTTATGCACTGCGTAGTGCTGCAGCAGAGTGAGAATGCATATAATGAGCTGACAACCAGAGGAACCACCATCTTTAAGAGTTTATCAAACTACTTGCACCTTCTAATTAAAGGAAGCACAACCCACCAGGATACATTTACATTTGATTTGATCTGGAGCAGAAAATCTCCCTATTAGCATCCTCCTCCCCATGTATATGGCAGTAATTGCAGTCTCACTCTGTTCCTGTTGTCCTTCTCCAGTTGAACACATTTAGCAAATGTACCTCGTACTGTAGGTTATTATTGTGCCATACAGTCTGGGGAATCAAATAAATCACTTAGGTTATCTTATTAATTAAGTCAAAATAAATGTGCTAGAGCCAATTTATTCTTTCCAAATACCATGGGATCTCCCACGGCAACTAATGGCATAGTCTGACATTTCATAGTCTTAACAAATAACCTGAAGTAATTCATTTAGATTTTTCCAATTAGAGATCATTTCTTGCAGCTGTAACATAGTATGTACACATATGAATTTGCATTGTAAGTTGAGCAGAACTGGTGTCACACTTTTGTTGCATTTTCTTTTAAAAGCCTACTAGAAGTCTTAATTATGAACTGAGGATTTTTAAAGAAATCTTACCTTACTTTTTTCCCTTTTATAACTACATCAAAGTACCAGGCAGAAGTAGCCGCTAATTTTTTAACGAGCTGAATAGTTATTGCCTAGTTTCATACCACACATTTGCATTTCTCTGAGAGGCTTTGTCACTTTCTTCCCTATTGCTGTTTTCTCAGCAATAGCCCAAAGCAGGCGATGAGACTTGGAGCAAGTGTATAACACAGGCATATGACAGTGCTGAACCTCAGTGCCCCTGCCCTCACCCGCTCCTCAGGCCCTCAGTGGAATAACACTTGATCCATAGCTCTTGAGTCTCTGTCCACGCCTTCCTTTTATGGCCTGTGGGCATGTGAAGACCCCGAGCCAGCCGCGCTTATCTGACCCTAACCTTGGCGTATGGTGACCTTGACCTGCACCTCACCCGTTCCTCATCCTCAGGGCTACATCTGTTCCTTTCCCTAGGACACCCAAGTAGTTAGTGATATTGAAACATCACCTTGGGGCTCCATTTGTTTTCTCTGGAGAGGTCAGTGAGGGGTTGTCATTAGGACTGAACTTGATCCCCTGCTTCCCCATAAATTGGTCCGTCCGTGTGAGGGGTGAGCACACTGTAAATAATGAGCGTATAATGCTGAACATGAAACAGAATCTCAAAACTGACACTCTATACTTATCCTTCTTATATTATATAGATCCTTTTGTTCCCGGTCAAATGTGTTGATGGTACCAAAGTAAAACTATAAAACCACGAACGCATGTAGAGCAGAAATGTTGTTTCTAAAACAAAAGAAGACTACATTTGCAATATTTTTTTAGTATGAATAGTTAAACCTAACACAAAAAAAACATACACATGCACAACAGTTATCCTCGTTGTCACTTTTCCCATCAGGTAATTGTAACCGCTTGAATTGTAACTCACCTGATATAAAGCATGCATAGTGACAGCCTCACTATTGTTTTGGGTGCTGTCATTTCAACTCATTGGTTTGTCCCTGGGTGATATCTTGATTGTGATGCCCTTTATTATTTTGCTTAGTGTTTCAGCAGTTCTGTGAATTGGCTGACCTTTTTATGAGTCTTACCTTTATTCTCTCCTGCAGAAACCAGCGTCCTTGCCAAGCTGCTATACCATGGAAGACAAGAGTTGGTATTAATATTAATGAACATGCTCTGACAATGTCAGGTTTTAATGGATAATAAATTAAAGGATTCTCATCGATAATTAACTTTGTGTGGGCAATAAACATCATCCAAGGCAGGATGCCATCTTTGTAAGCAATGATATTTTAATAAATCATAAGAGGGATTGAAAATGGTTTATTCTTTCCTGTCGTGCAGATCAAATTCATGCCACACACCGTAAAGGAAAGATGCGTTTGAGAAATTAGGGGAAGAAAGAAGGCCACATAGCAGTATTGTGTTTGCTAAGTATGTGAAAACTGTATTTTCCTTCTCTATCAGTCTCATGGTATCATATCACACTGGAGTCAAGGGGGAGGCTAAAGGTTACAACTCTGAAACATGGCATTGATCCTAACACCTGACAGCATCTCTCTCTCTCTCTCTCTCTCTCTCTCTCTCTCTCTCTCTTTCTCTCTCTCTCTCTCTCTCTCTCTCTCTCTCTCTCTCTATCTCTTGTCTCTTTTTGGTATCTGTAATTATAAGAACCATCATATGCTGCTTTTGTTACTCTTGTTTTCATTGTTATATAGAACAAACCAAGACAAAATAACAATAACATGATTGTTACCTAGATGTATTGTATATCCATGGTGTTATCAAAGACAGTAGTTTAGGACAAATTATTCTCTTATCGTATTCTCTCTATTACATAGGCCCAGACATAATTCTGAAACCAAAGGTGTTGTTGAGCCCGGTGTGCTCTGCATATCATAAATCAGACCTAACTGACATTTTTTTTAAAGAGAATGAATATCCACCCACTCTCTGGGGAAGGGCCATGGTATTTGTATGGTCAATGTGACCTTTCTCCATACCCTCTCAGATTAGGTGTACGACATAGAAAATTGTGCTCTTGCTGCAGTCCATAAATCATACCAGGCCATTTTTTCCTTTAAAGAGGTATGTAAATACCAGTGTACTAGCTAGGTAAACAACACTAACCCTGATACAAATGGCTTGAAAATTGAAGAAAAGCACCTTATTTTTCAGTTGAAATTGCTTTTGAAACCCAGTCCTGGCACATGGGATGAAGGAGCCATGAAATGATTTGTGCTGGGGGAATAGAAATGGGTTGATGATAACCACACTCGACACAGTTCCTGTGTTGGGTAGTTCTAGCAATGATCAAAGATATCATTGTTGCACATTATTTCCCCCCATGCAGACCCCAAATGCATCAGTATCTGAAGTGACATCCACCCCCATGCACTCAGAGTATATTACGTTTTAGGGGACAAAGGCCCACCACCACAGTACAGCGAGGGCCAAGCTTAACCAGGCAGTCCTTCTGCTGCCATGCAAACCCTCAGAGAACTAGTATTAAACATTGGTTAAAACATTCAGTATGATTTCTTTGCAGTATGTAAAGACAACAGTGTTTATATTTAATGCAATTACTATAATATGAATTAATATACTATAATATAATGCATAAAATAGATCTTGTTTCTAAATAAAATAGAAGCCAACTGACCAATGTTTTCCAACTCGGGGAAGAAATTTCAACTTTTAAATTAAATAGTCCAAGCCATAAAAGGACGCAATTTTTTGCCGCAACTGAAATTGAAGATAAAACCTGTGCAAAAGAAATAGGCTTTGTAACTGTAATCTACAACAACAAATTCATCCACAATAGCAATCAGGGTAGACTAATGAACATATAGTATATAACATAAATGTTAAGTCTTTTGGGTTTATTTGCAAAATTGCTGTGCGATAGAAACGAAAGTTGGAAATAACGGGACCCATTTGTTGCAGAGTTTATACTCTAGATCGCTGGGTTTGCAGCAATTGTGGAGCCTCCTGATCCTCAGACTGTCCCCTCATTGTCCTTTTCCATGTGTAGCTAGACTTAGTATCAAATGTAGACAAAAGGGTATTCTTCTGGTCAGCGTGTTGACCAAGCATAATGAACCAGTCTGCTAAAAACTTTGGCTACACTGTGGCTGCCTTAAAAGCCAAAAACATGGCCATTGCAGAATGCAGTGTTTTGGCAACTCATCAACACCTGCAATCCTGCATAGTGAGTCTCAAGGAGAGCTGCAGGGCACAACCCATGACAGCCAGAGGGACAGCTAATTCCCAACATCTGGTACAAGCTGGTGCTGTCCGTAGTATCGCCATGATCATGGTATCGCTGTGGTGGACGCTGCTTGGCAGCTTGTGGCATCAGACTGTTGAAGAATCACCCCCATCGTGTTCTAAGCAGAATGGGCGGAGAGCAAACTGTTTCATTTCAGCATGGTGGACCATTGATGCCTGCAGTAGATCCCCTGTTATCTAATCAAACAGCACTGGTCAGTTATGATGCCAACTCCTAAATCCACAGCCGTCTGTAAAGCCGTGGGGGGAGATTAACCGCTACAGCGCCAATGTCCTACATTCAAAGACTTGCTCTTAAGATCTCTTTTCCTGGAAAGTACAGTTATCCATACAAGCAAACACAGACAGACACACAGCCTAAAGTAAGAGTCCTTCATGCTGTAATGGGACTATCACAAAGACCACACAGCTTGCATTTTGGAAGAAGACTTGATGCTTTCTAAACCCTTTGTCTGAGGCCACTAGAATATCTCAAAAAGGCTTGAGCCTCTACTGTCGTAGAGCATTGGAGGATGTGTTTTTTTGCCATGTAGGTGCTTCCTTGTGTCTAAGATCCACCATTAGTAGAAGAGAATAAGAACTCACAAAGAAAAATGGCCCAAGACATTTATACTCTGTCTTACAGTTTGCAGGAGCCCTAATAAGAACACGCTTTCTACCGTTACCTTGCTATGTGGGTGAACTTCATTATAACCCAAGGAGCAGAAGCTCTCACATAGCCAGCAAAGAGCTGTGGGCACTTTTTTAATATTTATATCACAGTCTGGTGGGGCAGTAATGATATTAGGGAGCTGGTGGAAATTCTCCACCCAGCTGGACATGTTAATTGAGAAGCCACGTTTTAAAGGCAAAGTTCACATTTGTGCAGATGGTGGGACAATGCAAGATGGCAGACCTAGGTCAGTGTCATTTCCAAGCTATACCTTAATGGCAGCAATTTTTTTTCTTTCTTTTTTTTTTCCTCAAGTTTGACACATACTAGTCCCCGAGGTCCATATAGCAGTCTTTAGGGCTGGTCCCTGTACCTTAGTGCCCTTGAAGAGGACTATATTTTACAGTTTATATAATGGCAACGTTCTCTGTCCCACTTCCAAGTTCAGGGTTAGTGTGTGTCATTGTGTGGTATGAATATGTGATTGTGTGAATGTGTTGGCCATAGAGGAAAAATAGCATTATAAAATGAAACGATAATCATTTAAATGTATTTTTCTTTCACGAATGTACACATGATATATATCAAAGAGGCTGTCTCACCTTGATATTAATGAGCTTTGAAGGTGAAATACAATTAAAAATAAGTTGAATTGAGATGCACATTTGTTATCAAAAACTGGTAATTGCTGTAGGTTACTGCCCTGGAGAACTGTACCTGAAAGTTATGGGACTTTGTACAAATGTCACATGAAACAAGACATTATTTCACTAGAGCCAATTGCCGCAGGGCAGCCCAAACTGCCCAGGTTTATCTTCTACAAATACTTGTAACCTCACTCAGGGACCTGCCCCTCTAAAGTATATGCATAATTGTGTGGGGTAATGTGGCCCTAAATCACTGGTATTTGTATGACTTCAAATAATGTTAGATTTAAAATAGATTATCCAGGCTAATTAAATTATAAAGTTATATTACACCAGTGCAAACAGTAAAATGATAACAATGCATGCAGGCGTTGGTGAAAGTCACACTACTGGGAAGTCTAACAGATGGGTTTATCCTTAGTGAGATGGATACTGTCACACCACACATCCACATCAAATTAGAGTACCCAGAGTGAGTCCTCCCCCCATTCTGACCATACACCGGAAAGCAGGTGTCTGCTTAATAATTTGGTCAAAGATCAGTGAGTTAAAGGTTGAGGCCAGGGGCAGAGAGGGCTGGGGTCATCCTGGTGGTAGGGAGGTGGTGAGACATGATCTCCCCAAGTCTGGAACAGCCAAACCCCAAGGTCATCCATTAGTGCTCTGGCCCATTGGTGCTGGAAGACCCACAATAAATTTGCTGTGCACCCTTAACCCTTTTAATACTCACCATGACCCAGATGAGGAGATCAGCTCCCTTAGGGAGGGACACATTACATTATTAGCACTGTGCATCCATTGACAGCTATTATATTCTAACAGTGTATTATGGGTGACTTCATACTGTAAATACTTCAACACAGATTCTAGACAATAATGTGCGTTACAGTCATTCTTTTAACATTTTTGTTTAGCTGTGAGTTCAGTATATTTTAATCAATTAAATTGCCTGAATAAGTCTGCTTCTGAGTCACGTTAATAATACTGAGTGAGATTGCATCTTTAATTTAAATTACTGCAAGATATTTTAATATCTAGAATCCCTCCCCTAGCCATCTGTGATCACTTTCAAACGTGCAGATGATAGTGTCAGTGTCTGGCCAAAATCTTTTTTAGAGAACATCTGAGTTATGACTGATCATTATCTGGTCTTTCAAACAATGAACAACTTATCTGCCTTTTAATGCGATGCATTTTTCTATTCTTACAAGAAAAGGTGAGGCTGCAAGGAAGAAGGAGAATGAAATGTCAACAGTGTCAACCACTCCCTTTAAATAGGACTCTCCTATGATCCCTTACTACCATGCTCGGTCAAACCTTTCCAGGTGTCAAGACTGGGCGTCAGAAAAAGAAATTAAAGTGACATAGTGTTGACAGGAGGAAAAGACATTCCAGTTTTCACCCCTCTCAGGACAATGAGGGAGCCATCACCTCGGCTCAGACACAGGCACTAATGAATCAAGCAACACCTTAAGTTCTGTAGTGCAGGGGACTTTTGGCCCGGTGCACCCATATAGTGTCATTGATAATGGGATCCTGTATTGGACTTCTGTTGATTTGATGTCTACCGAAACCTCTCCCATGGCCTGCCATTTTGACACAGCTTAATTTTGCCCCTTGCTCATAAAGATATGCTGTTAGATGGTGTTGCACAAGTGTTAGGTCTTCATCTTTTCTGGTTATATCTCCCCTCTCAGAGCCTGAAGACCTGCAGTGTTTTATTAAGCAAAGACGGCTTTGTTAAATTTATTTTACCCACAAGTGTAACAATGCAGGTTTGGGTGGCAGCATGGGCGTAAATCTGATCTAACAGTAGGGGGGGACAATAAACATAAAATTTCTGAAGAGCAGTTTTTGAAGGGGACACAAATAATACAGCCACAATTATACTCGTAGAGGACATGTGTACACAAGCCACAAAAATACCTTAAAACATAAATGACTTATTTTGAAAAAGTGTCCCCATATAAAAGAAATACAATACTTTTGTACACTTGTTAAATTGGCTGATCATAATGTAAATTAGTGAGCCACTAGTAAAGCTCATCAAATATGAATTAGGTTCATAGGTTCACCACGTGGTCATATTATAATTATAAAATGATCTTGCATCCTCCGCATAAATATTAGGTTTCGTCTGGGACAGAGGATATATATTTAACTGCAACAAACCCACTGATCAGCCACTTCAAACACAACTGTAGATCTTCAATATTAACCCTAATATCAGTTCACACACATAACGTTAGGCTTATCGCCATGGTAACGTTAGTTGTAGTGGGTGCATTTCTATCCAACAAGCTATTAAACAAGCTAGCTAACATTACGTTATATTACACTAACATAGCAAACTTTTTGTCATAACTAATTCATTAATTACTCAGCATCATTTCTATTTGAGAAAAGAACAACTTCATCCGATGTTTAATGTGAGTAAAATAGCCTTGAACCACCTACTTACTAGCTACATTCCTGTCACTGTGAGTCGAGTGCAAATCCGATTCCTAACGTACATCATGCAGTGGACCAAACCACTGTGAGGCAAGGGAGGGGGGACTCAAAATGTTTCTAAACTTAAAAAGCATTTTTTTGGGTTTGTATTGTTTTACTATTTACACAGATATTTTACGTATACATCATTATGTTATTTACAATACACAGCATTGTTTTAATGCTATTTCTAGGGGGGGACAACCCTTAGAAGGGGGGGGGTCCTGACCCCCCCGTCCCCCCTGGGATTTACGCCCTTGGGCGGCAGTGTGTTGAAATAAGGTGAAGTTTACTATATGGAATAAACAGGAATGGAAAGAATACTATAATATTTACTATCAGTACTAAGTACTGTTACTTTTGTAAAAATGTACTTGAAAGGTTGTGCATATGTTTTTGACAGTGAAAGTTCACAAGTGAATGCAGAAGTCATTGCTGGAGGATTCACCGTGAGCATTTTAGCATTTAGCCAGACCCAGCATCCACCTGTTAGTTGCGTAACGTTGTGGGGCTGTTCGATTTCGATCACTTAATGTGCTCGCTGGTTGGTGCATTGAATCAGCGATAAATTATTTAACCTTTTTTCTTCCTTTTTTTTTTTTTTTTTTTACCTATTCCAAGATAAAATAATGCTAACCATAACCCATAATGTCCTTAATTATATTGCTTTGTTGGTGCATTTTTTGTACTGTTCACAAACACAACTGGTAGGCCTGGCCAAAACGCACCCATGGCATTTTGTCACTGAACATACACACTCAACATTTATCTTTTCCAGAAGTGTCACGTTTCTGGACATAGTAGTCCAGAGACGCTCTGTCCTCCTGCGGCTGCAGATACACCAGCAGCTTCTTCTCTGCTGCAGCTGCTGATTTGGCAACGTTTTAGTTACTTTCTCACATGGTTTATCTTGTCTTTCATGTGACTTTTGTCAGTAGTACAAATAAAAGATACTCAAAGTAAAGTAAATGTAAATATAGCAGTTATCAAAATTATTCATTGTGTACACTTCTTGTCCAGTATTGTTAGAATTTACTGGCAATTCAAAATGCTCTTAAACAGTGTATTCTAATGATATGGGATACTTTTCAAGCTCTGGCTTCTCACTTGCATTTACCATATGATGCTAACTAGTTTATCCTGTAAGCTAATACTGTAAGCTAACCTGACTGACATTGGTGTAATGCCTGTAAGAGTCAGCAACTGGCACACTGCCAAACCTATCTGGGTTGAACCTTTCTGTAATGATATTCTGCATGTTCCAAGATGTAGACTCTAATTAGACTATTTTACACTAATAGTGCTGTAATTATTCGTTTGAAAAAAGTTGTTTACTAAAGAGATTCCTATACTAAAGGGTTTGTGCTGAATGCGTGTACAATTACACTCTTAATAGTAATAATTTGTTCTGGAACGTTTTGTGTATTTATTTGCAGGCAATAATATAAATAATTGGTAGGACATGGTAATAGTGGAATTGGGGGGAAATGGTTTGGACATTGATGCACATAAGTAGTAATTAGACAGATTTATTTTTTAGAGGTAGCAGAAAACTACCATAGTATTATTGTTAATATATATTAGTGTTGTTCCCCAGCACAGGGTGTTAGTTCAAGTGAATTTCAATTATAAGAGTGTGGGTTACAGTAGTTCATGCACCCTTTTCTTAGATGAAGTGTGATGAATACAGTGCATGAGCAGCATTATACTGAATAAGAAAATTGTCACTGGATAAAAAAGTCTTAATGACTTTCTCACTCTCAGTAGATTTTCCGTATATTCACCCTCCGTTAAATGTCTCCACTTTTCCGTCTCAAGCTGTCTTTCCCCCCAACAGACACACACCACGCACCCCCAACATCCCCCCGTGTGCAAGGCTGGTGGCTCCATTGTGTGACCTGTTCTTACACTGTTCCATCTCCACATCACGCAGCCAGCCTTTCACAGCAGCAATTCACCAGCAACAATCACACACTCACGCCTAAAAAAAAAAGACCTCTTGCTCCCTTTGCCAACCAATTAAGAGCCATCTGGGCTCAGATGCAGTAAGAAAGCTATTACAAAATCATAATTGTTTTCATATAGTCATGATATGTTTTTGATGGGGAGACTCAAATGTTTAAAAAAAAAACAGTTTGTTTCCATATGTCTTTGCTTCCTTGAAAATAAATGATCCTTAAGCAAAGATAGTGTGCTTATCAATATTTTGTTTTGTTTGGAGCCAGTGGAGGGCACAACACAGTTTAAAACATGACAGAGCCAGTCATTGCTTTTGTAGCTGCCATGCAAGTGTGTGATTCCTGATGAACTTGAGGTCATAGATTCCCAGTGGCTGCATAGGGCATGGAATGGAGAGCAGCAGGGTTCAAGCCTTGGGTCACTGGAGCTTCAGAAGTGGCCAGCCAGCTTTGTCCCAGGAGGGATGATGGTGACGGATTCACTGGTGTTTTCTCAAGGTCCACTGAACCCTACAGCAAAGACTCCAACTTAGAGCCTGCAGAAAGATGGAGCACTCCTCATCTCCAGTTCACAGAACTCAGAAAGAGGGGCCGTCTGGACGGGCTTCAGGATGCCTTGAGATACACGAAATCCAGCCGCAACCTCATGGTGGCACTGCCAAACCTC
Organism: Sander lucioperca; assembly: GCF_008315115.2. Classification (NCBI taxonomy): domain Eukaryota; kingdom Metazoa; phylum Chordata; class Actinopteri; order Perciformes; family Percidae; genus Sander; species Sander lucioperca. Next base: position 13,366,928 of record NC_050179.1, on the reverse strand, counting down.
ATTTCAATCTTTTACGTATAATCGGCAGTACACATTAGGCCTCTGACATGCACTGTAATGGTTCATTTCCCCATTGTAGGGAAGTGTTGAACCACTGTGTTGTCAAGTAGGCTTTATAAGGCGAAAAGATATGAATAGAAACTCCACACTGTCTTTTTTCTTTTCAATCTAACTAAGTTAAAAGGCTTACTTACCCCTAATCAAAATGGCAAGCCCACTGGCATGGTATGTCCCAGCTGTGGCCCTGGCACAGCATTTCCCTTCTCCTCATACATTGTTCTGGGCAGCACATCCAAGAGCTCTTGCTGTGTTATGTACTTAACTGAGGTCAGAGTTGTCATTATCTGGGTCTTGTTGGCACTAAGGCCTCCTCTGATGATAGGACTCCCTTTCAGACCTTCAGCTTTTAGCACTCCCTAAGAGCTAACCTCTGTGAAGACCAGGCAATCGACCACCTGCAAATCTAGCCCAGGGCTGGGACTGTGTTTAAAGGAGTGTGCTTTATGACATCCTGTAACATGTGTGCTGCTTGCCCTGATCTGGTGTGATCTTTTTTTCTTTCTTTTTTTCAGTTGTAGGGGATTAGTACAGTTTATATATACAGACAGGAGACTTATGTTCAGTTGTTAATTAGGTGGCCAAAAATGACTACAGGCCAGAGCCCTGTCATCCGAGAACAAGTCAAAATCCAGTGTCTGGATTCCAGCTCAGTGACAAAATCAGAACACATTGCAGGTGCATTATATTTCTGTGGTATTTTCTATTGTATCGCAATGATAAAGCTTGCACAACATTGGTATATATTTGAAAATTGATCCTTAGAAGCATTTCGGCGTGGATTGAAGGAAAAAAAAACCGCGACAGGAGATGAGTGTTCATAAAGGCTCAGGTTTTATTTCTTGATCTAAGCACGGCCGTCCCCATTCTAGCAAAACTTTCTCATTCATGTCAGCCCCATGGTGTTACTCTGCTAGGAATTATTTTTCAGAATATACTGCATTTTGAAAAGATATATCTCCCCCTTGCCTCTCTTGCTCTCCCTCTCTGTTTCTTTCGGTGTCTTACACACACACACACACACACACACACACACACACTGCAACATGCACACAACCAGACATGCACTACCCCTCTTAAAACTGGTTCTCATCCCAATAGCAATTTTGTCAGAAGTTGACAATGTCTTGATTTAGTTGTCTGGCTGTTCCGGCCAGTTTTCCCTGCTGCGCTAATGTGAACAGGACATCCTGCTGGGCACCAAAGAATACCACTTCACGGCAGCCGCATAGCTGGCAGCTTTTATTTATGGCGCTACCGAAATGAATGGGTATTAGTGTCCAAACATTTCACCATGCTCCTGCAGCCACACACAAAAGCCACTGATTTCCAGCAAATCTGTACTTATTTTATTCAAGAAGACTAAAGCTAGGGAGGGGGAGAGAGAGCGACAGACAGAGAGAGAGAAAACATTTATAATGACTTAAAAGACCTCAAAAGAAGAATAGGAATTGCATTTGAAAAGGATTTACCAGACAGAAATCGGAAAGAAAAAAGTGGCCCCTCCATTTCACTGCATTTTTGTAAGAGTTGAAAATGGAAAATATCTATATCCCTAAAATGACTCAACTTAAGTGCTTATATTCACAAAAATTGCACTTCCTTCACAATCACCCAGTTGTCAGTTGCTCTGTTTTGCCCAGCAGTACGAAGTATTGTATTTAATAGGACTGTACCAGGAAGGAAAAAGTAATTTTATCATTGCTAAAATTGTCGATTTATTTTAAAGTGTCTTCAAAAATCACTCTGCTACCATTTTGCAATCCAGGCTGCCTACTGTCTTGTTAACCTATGAATTTTGAGTGGACAGTTCGCATTAGATAGCAGTAGCACTACTGACTCCTCTTGGCTTTTCTGTAGGGAGCAGGCTGAGGCAGAGTGCTCTCCTGGCCCGGCGCTGCTCTTTGCCTGGTTTCTGTGTCCAGGACCTCATCAGTACAGAGTCCGCCTGTCCTCATGTCCCTGCCACTCACCTCCCTGCTCTTCATCTGTCATTCCTGCCCTTCTGCAAACACACTCCACTGACATTTTGAAAAACTCTGGCATTCACCCTCAATATGGATTTTTGTTGATTATAGCTTTCTGTCTGTGAAGATTGCACGTATTATTGACTTTGCAATCCCATGACTATTTGCACAGCTTTTTCCTCCTGTCTGCATCTTGGTGAAGTCCAGCAATAATATCCCCCTGGTTTCTCATAACCTCTTTTCATTACCCTTTCTTTTTTTTCATATTTTTCTTTTTTTTTTTTTTTTTTTTACATATTTTACTAATCCCCTCTGGCCACAACCCTTTCCTTATGCCACCAGAGATCAGAGTTTCGGCAAAGCTTCGGTCACTGATGTCATTTAGATTGGGATCTGATACACTAGATGTCCATTGGTTAAATGCCCCTGGCCCGAACTCCCTATTGTCCCCTAATTCCAAGCGGCAGCTCTGTTTCACTTGCTGCATAATAGCCCATAGGTTAAAGTTCTGCTGCTTTTGCTTTGAATTTACATCTTTCACAGACTCCAGTCTCTTGTTCTTAGCTGGTGTTTTCTTTTTTTTCCTCCTTTCATTTCTAGCGAACTTCATTGCCTGCAGGCAGCACGGCTGCTTGTGCAGTAGCTTTCCTGACAGTCTCCCACATCCAGGCATCTTTTGGAGGGTCAGAGGAGAGCAACTTGACTTAACAGGTCAACGTAAGTGGGCTCCGCCCTTTTCCAGGGTGGATGCCATGAAGCCCTCCATTAGGAGCTGACCTCCACGTTGCACTGGTCTGGACCCAGCCAGGATATCACATGGCTCTGCCTGAGACAGGCTGCTCATTAAAGCCCGCTGCCCATAGCAGGATTAGGCCTTTTCATGGTTTATCCTCTACTCTGACAACTGACAATGGGCGAGGATAGCTGCTTCAAATGGAGTGTGCATATGAATCATGGAATTATAATTGCTCTTTCATGATGAGAATATTAGAAAATCTATCCACATGCACAATGCAAAGAATTAATTGGGGTCTGTTTTCAAGGGCACATTGCTACACTATATGAGCCCAAGAAGACGGGAAGGGTGGTAATGAGGCATACTTTATACAGCACAGCATCTTTTCCCAGCACCTGTACACACATACACACATACACGCACACACACATATACACACACACACACACACACACACACACACAAACACACTCTCTCTCTCTCTCTCTCCGATACCTTCTGCCTGTAACCTTTACCCACCATAATACTTTTACTCAAAGTTTCACTGCACTTAATACACAATGGAGTGTTTACTTGTGTTGTAATGTTTTCAAAAAGCACCCCTATTAACAGTGGTGGCCCGTTCCCCATGACCCAATGGTAGCTTCCTAAGGGTGTGCGGGTTATGGAGGGCCTTAGCTTGGGCGCTGAGTAGGAAACTAAGATGACACTACTTCTTGAGCTGTGTGGGAGGGAGAAAGCTGGTGATAACGAGGCAACAGAGCCACTATCTGCAGCACCAAGCCCCAATCATGCTTACTATTTATACCACAACTCGGTCTGTTTTTATTATTCATATTTCATGTGGTATAATGGCATGAAAGAGTTATTTCCTTCATGGTGGAGGGCAGGTTACAGCTGGCTCTCAGGTCGCACCGCTCACTACAACTTGGGGCGCGGGGTGGCTTTTCTGGATTCGAAGCATCAAAACAGCCTGCACAAATAGAAAAGAAATATTTCCCTTGAGATATAATGCCCAATCCTATGTAGTTATTCAGAACATGTAGCTTTACATAAATCTGATGAGAGAAAACCTCAGTATAAAAATCGGAAGGTAAAATTGTCACTTATAAATTCTTGCTTATAACTGGGCAATGAAGTAAAATTAAAAAAAAAAATCATTACCTAATTAAAAGTGTGAACAACACCATTGCCATTTACGTACAGTATGTAGTGAAGCTTTTTCACACTCATCTGTAATAAACACAATGTGATACGGTCCAGGTATATTTGAAAGGTGTTAATGAACTGCTGGTTTAAAACTCTTTTCTATTTCAAATTATTCCCCTATCAATAACCACCTGTTTTTGTAGTTTCCAATTTATAGTAGGAGCTGTGTAACTGAAAGATTGTTCATTGAAAAGTTTAGTTTTTTTGGAAATATATAAAGTATGTCAAGTGTGCATTACAGTTTTGAACTTTTCCAACTGATATGGAGCTTTCACAAAATGTATAAATAAATTTTCTTAGATTTCATTTTACAGTTTTCAGCTGATTTGACATTAGCCAAGATTCAATCTTACTCATTTAAATTGTAATGACCGCATGGTAAACAGGACAAAATGTATAGGAAATTATTTTTTGTTTTGTGAGCAACAGAGACATTCTTTTGGAGAGCTGTCAAAAACAGAAGCCAGAGAAAAGAAGAACTGAAAGTCTGTTAGCAACGCAATTAAACTCTGGTAATGAGGTCAGACATCAGATCCAGTGCAAGTGATATCATTACACAGCCTGATCGGATGGGCCGCTCCAGCTGCCATACTCTTGCTGTGGGATTAGACTCACTGTCCTGAGGGCTGCACTTTTACTAGGCTGACCCCTGCCTGTCACTGGGGCACCAGCCACCCCCTAGGCTCCTGGGGGCTTTGGCCCCCAGTCTTGCTGCCAGTGGCACCAACAGGACTGCGGAGAAGTGAACTGTGCGGCCACGTGGGATGACAGGACTCGCCACTCCATTAGGAAGCACAGAGACAGACAGGCACCAGCACACAATCCGCCCTGTGTTGCCAGCTAGAAATTACTGGGTTCTTCTATTTCAGTCAGCTCATTTGTAAAAACCAACGAACAATGACAAGGTGATAAAAGGACATTGTATCAGTGATTAGAGTGCTGCAGTTGAACCTGTTGATGGTTCAGATATGGCTACACAAATAAAACCCAACTTTATGCTGTTTTTATGGAAAATGAATCTTTTCTGTTTAGTTTAGTCGTGGTTCAAACAAGATTGAAATAATGAAACATACAGATTGGTAGCAGTCTAATTTTCTTTCCCCATTGTCTAAAGCCTCGTTTGCAAAGTCCCTAGCAGGAGTCGGCTTAATTTGTCTTTTCTTATTTGGTCTGCTTGTGTGTTTTGTGCTGTTCTCTTTTTGTCTCCCATGATTACTTTGAGGATATCGTTATGACATTCAGCAGCAACAATAATTCTTCTGTTCTAATTCATATCAATTAGTAGGGGATGGTAATTCAAACTGACGGCCAAAAGCCACCCTCCTTTCCCCTTTCTTCCCCCTTTCTGTCTTTTAGTCCACAACAAGGGACTCCAAGCAAAGAGGACAATACCAGTCGGAGCCAGTACTTTGATAATTAGTTATTGATTGAGAACAATGCCATGGCGTACACTGTCGTATTAGCTAGACGCCAGTAGGTCGCGACACCAAGAGCAGCCATCAAGAAACGAGGGCCAAAACATGCCTGACTCCCCTAATAAGATATTCCTTCATGTTTTTCTCTTTCATTTCCCTCCTCTTTTTTCCTTCCTCAGGCATGTTAGTGTTCGGGCTACATGGGGTCAAAAGTATTAATGCTTGTGCACAAACGAGCGTCTGATGAAGGAGAATTTAATTAGAGAATGCCCACTCAAGCTTCTCATACCACACTGCCCTGTTTTTCTTTGGTTTTTCTTTGTTTGTACGAAAAGTGTCTAAAAAACAGAAGAAGAAAAAACAGGCACTGTTGGCATTGTTTTCACAATATACAGAAATAGTGGTTGCCAAATGACACATGCATACACATATTGTGAAACAGTGTTACATACTGTATCAAATAGCACTTATTCATGAAGGGTATGTTTGTATGATTTATATTTCATAACAAGAGTCTTTTGAGTTGGTCTAATCTTGGCCAGCATTTAAATAGAAAGATTAAAGGCTATCTGGCTATTATTTTACACATGTGATTGACCCGTACTGTGCGTATCACATTCTCTCTGACATCGTGGTTGTCTGGAGTGAAAAAAGATGCATTTCACCACACATATTGATGCTTCCGGTAGCTGACGCATGTCAGAGATGGTGTCGTTTGGTGAAAGTTTGGCTTTTAACCAAGCTGTGTTTACATATAATAGAATATCCTTAAATAATTGGTAAGTCTCCTTGCTAAAGAGGGATATCTCAGGTTTGGCATCAGTGTGAAAGAAGCTCCCTAACTCACTTCACCTGATCCGTGGCCTGTAAAGATGCACCTGGCATTAAACAGACAGGGCAGGAGCGTCAACTGAACAATGGAGGACTGTCAGGACCGACAGCAGGGCACGGCTCTACCATCACTGCTCTGACAGGGAGGGCCTCAGAGGGTAAACTGCTTTGCTGGAACTAATTAAACAGATGAAGTTATGACATGAATATGCAGATGTTGTTTACATTTTACCATATGGTATTATTTCAGGTAATAACGGAGGAGAGGAGAGGCTTCCCACTCATTAATGTGAAAGGATGGAGTGAAAACACTGTCTATCAAGAGACACTCGGAGCGTGTTTGAGAAATATGATCAGACTGACACTCGGGTGTTGAAATCTATTTCAAGCCACTCAATTAACATACATGTTGATAGCTATTACATTTTGATTTAAATTATTAGCATACTGGATGTTGGCTGTTCCTGTTCCTTATTGAAAGTCGAATCTATTCTTCAAATCTACCTAAATGTGTCAAATTTCTTCTAATTTAAAGTATACAATTAATTATCACAACATTAGCAGTGTCTTGTTACCTAGTATGACAATATTGTACTCTAGCTAATCCGCAGCCTCCTATTGGCATGTAAATACAATAGTCACTAATGCAGTTGAATCCTTTTTCACAGCTGCTGTAGGTTCCTACTCAGAGATGCCTTAGTACACCTGCCATAAAGCCAGTTTAATTCGCAATGCACAACCTGCATTTAGCTCAACTTCTCTATTTTTCTTTTTTTTTTAAGTAGTAGAACTGTCGGAGTTCTTTTCCCCCAGTTTTGTGTGCAGCCTTACCATTCCCCCAGAGCGGGTGCTGAGAGGTTAAGAGGGAAAGGGCCGATGGAGTCGCGTTTAGTAAGAAGTGTGGGATCACGGGGGCCAGCTGGTGGGGTGATGGGGAGCGTAATTGTGCCCGCTGTGTGGATAGGGTGGGGGGGGTGAAAGGATGGGGTGAGAAGCCCTGGAAAAAAGGAGGGGAGGGGACACCTCAATTACCTGTGCTCTCTCTGACCCCTCTCTCCCTCTGTCTCTCCACGGACAGACGCACTGTCTGAGAGGCGGGGCGCGTTTCCACAGGCAGATGCACATCCCCCTCCTTTGTTCAAGATAGCATTCGCTCCTTCTCCTGAGCTGCAGAAACTTAATTGCAACAATCTCCTCTCTAATGTGATTCTCTTTTTATTTGTCACTGTCGAAAAATTGGAATTTTCTGTTTGAAAAAAATATATATCAAAGCATTTTTGTTGTTGTGTATTTATGTTTGATCACGGAACTTGGTCAGGCAATATTAGATTAAAGATGTACAACAAAATAAAAAGCACACTTACCTGAACTGAGCAGTTCTCTCAAACATAGTCAGCAGGTTACATGCAGCTGTCATAGTTTATTTTGGAGCTCCTGCTTGGGCTAATACAGTAAGTGACAGAGACTGGTGTAAAATCAATACTTCACAGGAGTGTGATGTCTTAATAAACTCTCTGTGTTGTTCAGACAGGAAAGCAGACATGTACGAGAAGGACTACAGCGTAGGCCATTGTGAAGCTGTCAAGTCTAGCCCTCAAAAGCAGATGAAGCTGTCAGATTATTAATATATTTATACTGACAGGCCCCAAGTCCACCCCTAAAACCCTCCCCTCTTTCAGTGTCTCTCAAAAAATATGCTCAGCTTCAAAGACAGAGGCCACAGGGTTGGATGCAAGGTCAAAGGCCAAATACATTTTGAAAGCAAATTCTCTTCCTTTTGCAACCTGTTTTTATTGCTGTCGCTCCCCTTCTCTGCGGCGACCATTCAGCTGAAACTTAGGCTGAATTGGCAGCAGCTTTCAAAGCGCTTGGCAGCCTGGTGATCCTCAGGAGCTCTCAGCTGACATCTCTCTGGGCTTGTCTATGCTCAGGGGTCAGCGCGAGCCCTGACTCCCAGGACCCACTCACTCAGGCGCTACCATGAGTCAGTCCCGCAGACTGAAATTAAAATGTGAAAAGCTATGCGACTGAAGGCATTCCTCGCCCCCCATGGCATTCTCTTTTCTCTGTGACAGTCCCTCTGAGACTGATTTTTCTTTCATGTTTCTTTTTTTCCCTTTAGATTATTTAACAACATGCGAACAGAGCTGTCAAGGAGAGACATGCTTGATCGACAGAGCAAGGGAGTCTTAGTCAACATGGGGTTAAATTCGATTTTCTGCATGTTCAGTACTCTAGTCTCGAGCCAGTTATTGCCTCGGCTTGATGTTTTTTGATGGATCAATTATCCATTATAACATGTTGCGAAGCCAAACACAACGGCAACTATGACACCTGTCACAATCTTCTATTAGGGTAAGGAAATTGAAATAATTTAATGACAGCTAATTTAGTCTTTGTTTTGAATCTCATTATGGCTGCAGTAATTGTGTTCTTAAAAAAAACTGAAAGTGAAATATGACACAATATGAAATATGTGCACTCAAAGTACCCTGACTAGAGCTATTAATTTGATATCTCTCAATGAAAACAGAAGTGAATACATTTCCCTTTATCAGATTCAGACAAACACAAGTTTGAAAAGACTATGAGATCTTGGAGATTTTTTTGCCTACTTTAAAGTCCAGTTTAGATTAAGTTGAAATCTGAGATAACGTTGTAGAAAACAGAGGCAAGAAAAACACAGCCTTAATAAACACTTATACCAAGAAATGCTGATAGTGAACATAATTTAAGAATCAAGAAAAAAATACAACATATATTTTATTGTATATATATATATATATAGTATTTATTTATTGTATATATATATATAAAAAAATAATATATATATATATATATATATATATATATATATATATATATATATATATATATATATATATATATATATATATATATATATATATATATATATATAGTATTTATTTATTTATTGTATATATAAAAAATATATATTTGTTGTTCTTGGTAACACAGCAATATAAAACAGTACAATCTGTATGACCGAGAGGTTTTTCGAAACCCTCCTCCCAGCTGTCTGAAATGTTATTGAGAATTTACAATTATCACCACATCATATTTAGCATTGCGACACCTAATAAGTCAAAGATATTACTTCAGATTGGAACAAAAGCTCAGAGAGCTGAATAGATGTGATATGCTTGTCAATAACACGTATGTGAGAAAGCTGCGTGGGAGCGTCTTATCGGTACATGTGTGCATATACTTGAATTTGCAAGTAAAGAGCCTTATTGGGATTACCCACGGTACATTCTAGTTGGTATCATAAAGAGAAAGAGAGACTAGATGTGTCTCCCTTTTTTTTAGGGATTCGGTAAGCTCTCTGTCAATGGTTTGGAGTTGAATTGCCCTGGATAGCTCCCCTCATTCCATGGAATGATCTCAGACCTAATTTACTGGGCAGCTCAGGATCCAAAGCATACAAGGCTCTCCTCTGCATAGAATGTGTGAAATAGATAGAGCAGCCATCCCTCAGATGTGCTGAAGTAATCTTCAGGCAGAGCTGGTCCAGCAGGCCTCACCCCTAAAGGGATTGATGCAGTGTCAAAACCTTTGGCTCAGGGGTCATCCTCTCTTCTTGCCTCCCCAATCTGACAAAAGCTGAATTTCTTTCCCTCACTATTCGTTTCTCTTTTTTCTTCTATTGAATTCATCAGCGAGGGAGGCATGAGATGTGAGATGTGAATGAAACATTTTCATTAGAAGGGAGGAGAATCCCCGGTCAGAGACAAGGCCAGAGCTGATCTGAGCCAATGACATCCCCACCAATTCTTTCCCTTTTTTTGTCCTTCTTACTTACTTTCCCCAGCTGTCATTCTCTGCGGTATGTGGCAAGCTGATTGAAATCAGCACTGTGTCAGGGCCGTCATATCTCAGAAAGACATAAAACATGCAGAAACATCAATAAGCAACAGGCCGCTGACAGCTCTCAGGCACCGATGGCGGCGAGGAGAGATGTGGGGAAGGTTAAGACTCTGGGGGGATGCTGTGCAGTTGAAGTGTCTTCTTCAGGCTTCACTGAGACCCAGGGAAGACAAGATAAAGTCTATCAGGTTATCGCCTAGTTCAAGTTGCTTCTCGGACAGCAATGCCACTGGGACGCTGGATGTCAGAAGATCTGTGCATGTGTGTGCGAGCTTATGTGTGTGTACAGTAAGCGCGTGCTCTGTGTATGTGCTCATGCAGGTGTTCAGTATTTGGGGGAAAGAGAGACGTTGCTACTAACTGCAAACCTAGTTTGAATTTGCCTGATTAATGTTCAGAGAGGAAAAAATTCACAGCATGATAAACATTGCCTCATACACTAAATGTAATTAATGTGTGGTGTGCTCAAGCTGTAAAATGAACATTTTGAATTATATTTCTTGGTTATTGTATTTGTAAATTATCTGAAAAATATTTTTGCACTACGACATTTCAAATAAGGGTTTTCTGTTTATTTGTTTTTGTCATATGTGCTCGTAAAATAAGATTGATAATGCAGTAGGTGTATCCGATATTGAAGGGCAAGAGATGCTTTGGGATTTTCAGTGTGTATTTAATTCACTAATGGGAGGTAAAGGTGATAGTCTGTTAGATCACAGCCTGACACTGCCTCTTACCACTGCTAATTAGGCAAGTTTTCAGCCCAGAAAAACTGCTGAATCTCTTGTTTCTTTTGCCTGATAATGGTCATCGCGGTGCCCAAACCTGTCTGTTTAGAATTATGATACGGGACAAGTAATTTGACGAGGTAAATTTACCAGTAATTAGCATGACACAGAAGTCAGTGAATGGAACAGAGTTTTGGCTGAAGTTGGAAATATCCCCAAAGTTGAAGCCTATTATTTTTGCGTTGATGGGTTAACATTGTGGGCAGGCGCCCATCTACATATCAAATGTGCGTCCCATTATTTTAGGTTTCTCTCTGCTGACAGCGCCTCCCAGCACTCCTCCATGTTCTCCTCCATCTGCCTCCTGTCCATTGATCAGCCTTCCAGGGCATCAGTCTGTTTAACATCTGCTACAAGTTCCAGCAGCTCAGGTAACTATCTAGCTGCTCTCCACCGCCTATTGATCTTCATGTCCACCTGCAGGAACATCTGTTTCAGCATGTCGTTTGTCAACGCAACCAGCTACCTTGTTTCGCTTCATGTCTTGTCTACTTTCACTCACTCTCACAAAGAGAATTTACTCCTAAATGCTTGTTAAATTGGTGTTTGCATTGTTCTAATAATGAATTGTAAATTAGTCACTCATAGTTATTGCATCTTGGCAAATAGTGGGTGTAGTACTGATAAATTAATCTGTAAATATAAATATTAATTTCCCAGTACATCTAAATGCAATTTTTAAAAAAAAAATTTTTAATCTATATTTAATTACAAATTAGTTTATTTACCAAGATTCTGTAAATTTGGAGACGCTGCCTAATCTACTGAACCCATAAACTTTAGTTATTGCACTCAAAACATTAATTCAATCTATTATTTATATTATATTCATATGGATTAAATACTCTTCTTATTTTGTGTTATAAATCTAAATAATTGTAAATTGTTATATTTGCAGAAAATAAAAAATGGCATGCACAAAGCAAACCAAATAACAAAATGTTATTTGAATAAATTTGATCATTTCTTTCTCACATCAAGAAAATGTGCTGTAAATTATATTTAAAAATTACCAGTAGTTCAGTGGTTTCCAGTAGGCTACGTATTATTTGAAGACAACAGCACATTTTATTTATTGCTTTTGATATTATTCTGGGCAGAAAGTAAGCGTCACGGGCCGGGGAGAGCTCGCATCTTCAAATTTGTCTCATTCACAGGCTTCCAGAGCTCGGAGGAACTGCTGCTGCACGGTTTAATTTGCTCTTTTGTAATGATGGGGCGTAGGTTAGTTAATTTCAATTTTTGATTTCAAAAGCTATCAAATACAGCTCAGATGAGAAATCAATTTTCCCAGCTGCCCTGGCTTTGTGGTGACAAGAACTGCCGCCATTGGTGAACAACCCATCACATGACCGAGTCAGGGATTAGTTCAGTAGGCCCATGTTGCCACCACCTCAATTACAGACTGCCTCTTGTCATTTACCTCTATAACATTTATTCTCAGACAAAACTCATATTTAATTCATGAAAGCCTGCACGAGAGTAATTGTAATATAAATTGTTGTAGAAAATGTAAACAAATTTAGACCGCAACTTTTTTTTTTGTACGCCAACGACATGTGACTGTAATTTGGGATAAACAGCGATAGTACAGTGACTGTCTAATTTTGGACTGATAAAAAAAAAATTACTGAAAAGTATATAATCAAAACCAATTGTGCAACTTCATCAAACAGCAAGATGTAGATTTTTTTTTTTTTAACAAAATGATACTTTGCAAAAAATGCACTAATGATTTTAATTGGAAAGGTAGCCTCCTGTGTCATGTTGTAGACAATGACAATCAACGGCATTATTAGAACTGTTGTTTGATGAGTCGTCTGAAAGGGTGACTCTGGGCAGTTCCACTGACAATAAGCACTCACCTAAATAAATCCTGTTCTGTTTGAGTGTATAAGTCTCTTTGATTCACAGTTGATAGTCCTAACCAGCGTTAAAATTGTCACATATCAAACCCTATAGCCTATCATATACTGTATCATTAAATCGGATATAGTTTGTTTAAGCCTAGACTTCACACTATAAACATATATGTGCTGAATGAGTACTATAAAAACTATTTTCCTTCAAATAATTGTCCGTTTTGATACATGTGACTTGTGTTGACACTACACAAAGCTCAGAGCATTTCGTGCTGTGCGTGCAAGCATGTTTTGCATTCTTATGAAGACTTTGTTTTGGAAATTTGAATCCATTCCAACATTTCCCTCTCTCAAACGAACCCTCTTTTCCTTTGCTTGACACAAATTGACAATTTGTTGAGTAATCAAAGAATCTCCTTTTTTCATATGGATCAGTTCATGGAACAAAAAGTAGAGCAGAGGCAATTTCTGGACATATTAGGAGATTATATTCGTTTGACAGTTGCGTTATTCTATGCGGTTTCCATGACAACTGTTTGGGTGAGGCCTCCAATAAAACCAACCTCAGCTGTCATCTCTTCACCTAAAAGCTTTGTAATTGCTCTCATTTGCATACTACAATTAAGTGTGTTAGCTCACAGCAAGAACAATCAACCTCCACTAAAGACTGGGGATAGTATAATTATTATATCAGTGGATTTGTATAAAACATTACTGACGAGCCTTTGTTTGACGTCGGCATTGTACGATCGGGCTAGTTTTACCACTTATTTTCATAAGTATACATATTTCCCAGACAATGATGGATGGGTAATGCATAGGCATGCTGGTTAAAATGTTATGATTACCATTTTCAATCAGTTTCAGTGTCACTTTATGATCACATAAAAGTGTCCGTTTTATTCCAGATATTATCTTTTAGGTCCCTGTCTGTCGGTCAATACACTGAAAGATATTTTCATCCATTTTTGAAAGGAGGCTTTTTGACTTAGTGGTGCACTTGACTAGCTAGAAACAGAATGATGTGCAGTAGTGGAAGACAGTTTGAACTGCTGATTGAATGGAAAGGTTATGTGCATTGAGCTCTGAGCATTGTTTCTCTTTCCCTCAGATGCACAGACGCTGTAATGAAGAGCTCTTGAACTCGCAGTCAGAGAAGCTGTGACAGGAGTTCAGGAGGATGCCTCTTTGGCTCTGCTGGACGTGCAACACACACACACACATGCACCCAGCTAATACAGAAATCAAAATGAAGCTTTCACTCATACTGTACATTGTTTCACAAATCACTAGCTTTTCATTTAAAGTGTCCAATGTCCAATCTTCCTGCTGATATTGGGAAAAATATCAAAAATCTACCTCTGTGCTTCTGTTCTTTTATTTTCTGTTTTCCTCAATTTAATTTATTTTTGGGCACTGCTTTGACTGAATGAACTTAGAGGTTACAAACTAAATATGAGAAGCATCTTCACAGAGGCATAACTCGAGTTTTTGAACTATAAAAGCAGCCATATTTCCAGCCTTCCGAGCTTTATTATCAAGCTTGTGATACTGCAGCGCATCTTTGGCCAGGTGCATTTTATTTAGAGTTTTTGCCTTCAGGCCCTGAATTGAAATGGAAGACCAAATGGCAAGTGCACCATTCCTAGCTCTCTGCAGCCTCCCAACACAAACTGGTCAAGCAGAAATGAGACCTGCATCAATTTTAATTTGTATTTATCCTGCTGATGACCCGCTCCTTTCACTCTGTGTTGGAGGCACAAATTACACCCATCATAACTCTGATTCTAGCGGCCCACGGTGTGCTATCAGAAAATGAGCATGGTTATATACCACCGGCGGGTTCAAGGTGTCACAACACAATTATACAATCATGCAACCTGACGAGCTCTGACTGGTCGGCGTTGTATGACAACTAAGCTGGAGGGCCACACTGTCTGTCACATCCAGGCGGCAAGATAAGTTCACAGAAGAGTAGACCGTGCCTCAGTGTCTGCTTCTCTGCTATCTAAATCAGTTGAATATCACACAGCTGCTACAGTCTGGGTTGATTCTTTTGGGGATGTATAAAGACCCAGATCTGAACTTATCTTTGACTTGTCAGGTTTTTATTCGGCACAGCAAATTGAGCCTACAGAATTTGTAAAAAAAAAAAAAAAAAAAAAAAAAAAGTTATATAACATTGTATCATTAATAGAATTAAGTCATCAATGAGAAAAGTGTAAAACGTTCTACATACTGCAGTGCTATGCAGCAGCTCACTGTGACTTTCAACCCTAATCCTTGTCTCATAAAACTTGGACCAAAAAAAATGAAGGGAAGCTCCCCTGCCTAGATCCCCAGTGTGCTCTCAGTGTCAAGCCATTAGGCTGTGTGGAATGAGGTGCCACTCATGAGTTATAATGCTGCACATCTATAGATGCAATGGTAAAATATAGCCCTTCAATGCTCAGTCCTCTGTTGGAGGAAAATAATTCTGCTCTGATAGCGGTCCATCTTGCAATATCCCAATTCAAAATCACAAAGACATGAAGAGGGCTGTTGATAAATTCAAAATAATCCACTTCAGGATAGCTGCGAGATTAATGGAAAAATGTGTGTGTTTGCTTGTGTGTCTGTGTGCACGGGCAAACGTGTGTGTGTCTGAGAATGTAGACTGATGAATAAAATATATCAAAAAACCCAAAACTTTTACATACTGTAGGATGATATTACTAATAAGATTATCAACCTTGGCGATGAAAGAAAATGACACACGGAGGAATAAGAAAAATGACAGCAATGTTTGCTCTCCCAGAAGGAAAAAAAATGCCCAAAATGTTCCTTTAAAGCCAACAGAGACGTTGGATATAAGCTTGCAGAAAATCTATTTGTGGGGTAAAGTACATTCATTGTATCCAATTTGAAAGCACGTCAATAGAACACACACGCCTCTATAACCAGTTAAGAAGTACAATCAATGAAACTTCTTCTGACTACTGCTATACTTAGAGGCACATAACAAAGCTAGCAGCAGTCTGATCTCCTGAAATATTTACCCAGAGGTACTGTAGATGTAACAATGATAAGAAAATAAAGCTAATAAGTGTCACTTTGATATGACAACAAATTATACATGGTTCTATCAGATCTCATTTCCATTCCACAACACAGAGACAGAGAATACCCTGAAGCATGGTTGTTAATGGGAGCCTCTATCAGCCATCATGGAAAGCCTGCCTCATTACTCACTCCAACACAACTGTGCCCAGGGTGGTCGATTTCCCCAACGGACACTGGTTCACAGACCAGAGATGCACTGTGAGGCATATGACTTGTTTTTCAATGTGCAGGGCACAGATGCCGTCATGCTGCAAGTGTGTAAAATCGTTTTATCAAGAAATTCATTTAAGCAAAAACATTTCAGGATCCAGGAAAAGAAATAATTGGGATAGCAATTTCTTTAATGCTTTATTTTGTTTCTAACTCAGAATTATTGGGTTGATACATTTATAGTTTTATACTTTTCTAGGCTACAGACAATTGCCCTATGTAGCTATAACCAGCTACCACTCATCTTCGTTTTCATTATACGTCTGATGCTGTACAACCTGATTGTTATTCAGAGAGAATTTTCCATTCGGGAGGGCGCCAAATACTCACATAACCTTCTATCCCTTCCAACCTGTGCAATGAATATTTTAAAACCTTAATGTACATTGGCCATCTGAATTTTTAGCCTGAGTCTTTTCTTTGTCCATATAATCTCAGGGACCCTTTCCTACGATTGTGGTTGTAACTGAGAATGCTGTCACTCGGGTTATTTTTCTAAACAATTTGCAATCACCGCTTCTCTCTGGTTTTACTCTTTCTACCCCTGTTTCTAGCTTCCCTGACAAAGTCAATAGGGGGCATCCCTCATCTGTCAAAAACAAACATCAGAACACTTCTCGTGCTATTTTCTTCTTTTCCCGTTCCCTCTCTTTGTGCAGTCGCTCTCGCTGCCTGTTAGACATACTGTAGATTCTCAGTTTGTCACTCAGTGCAGATGATGAGATTATTAGTCGGGTTGCTTGGTGACCCTAATCAGCATAAGCAAGTAAGAGCAGTCAAAACATATAAGGGAGAAAGTCCTGAAGAAGTAGCTGACCCTCTGGTGACTCTCTCACCCAGAGGGGTGGCAGCAGCGCTTGCTGTGTGTGTTTCAGTGCAATCTGTGGAGCAGATGGCTGGAGTCCTGGGCCGAGAGCAGCAGGTCTCAGCCTGCATGTCACCAGGATGATGTGAGCTGGCTCCCTCCGAGCTTTAGTTAATACCTTCCTGTATCACAGACTTGTTAAGGGTCTGGGCGAAACTCACTGACTCTTTACAAAAGAGCAATACACTCTCACTCTCTCACTCTCTCTCTCTCTCTCTCTCTCTCTCTCTCTCTCTCTCTCTCCCTCTCCCCGAGTCTCTCTGTTTTGCTCTCTCTCCCTGTGTTGTCTTTCATGGGTGGCAGTAAATGTAGATACTGGTAATTATTGCCTTTAACATTTTATTTAGATAGATAGATCTATATATATTTTATTTATTTTTTCTCTTTGGGTGGTATTATTTAGACACACCTGTATCTATAGAATTTTGGAGTGAATGCTTATATCACTGTAAATGTAAATCTATGTATTGATATAAAACTGTTTATGGATAAAATACCCAGATTATCTGTTTTTTGGCTAATTAAATACCTTGCCATGAAGGCATTTCATCATCATAAAGCAAAAAATATATAAAAATCTAATACTGCCACACAACAGTCCTACTTATTCATTTCCAACATTCCCTACAATGACCTAATACATCCAGTCATATGAAAGTGATTGATTAATATGAAACCTATTAAAGATGTAAAGCAATTTGAATTGCCTGAATAGCATACACTCAAACTGCAATGTCAGAGAGTAATTATGGACATTAGTGTTTCTCTATTATAAGGTAATGTGCCTGACTAAGTGATTTTACATTGACTTTGATTGCAAAGTTTTTGGTTATGATGAAATCGTTAAAGCAAAGGCCCAGGCAAGGTAAATAAACATTTGCTTGACTTTTGTTCCTCCCACTCTCCCTCTGCCACTTAGGCTTTAATCTTGGATACTGGCAGGTAGCGCAGGCTAGGCCATGCCTTATGAGGTGCAAGTGTATGCTGCCTCTCCTCCTCTCTCTCCGTCTCTCTCTCCTCATATTATATAAAGAGTGGCAGCAGGCAGAGTGACAGACTGCCCCAAGAGATGACACCTGTCACTGAGGGGAGTGCTGCTAATCTACAAGCCTCATTTTGTTTGAACTCTTTGTCACCTTGCCGTCAAATCCTCATCTTCTCAGTCACTGCCAGCTTCCCTCCCCTCTGCTTCTCTGCTCACTCTACTTTGCCCAATTTATCCACAATACACTCCTCCAGACAAACCACTGTTCTCTGTTGTATCATATTCCTGCCTACAAACGTTTAGTAAGTAAGTGCGTATTGTACATGCTTGTATTTTTTTGTCTTCTATTTTGGATAATTTATAAATAGATACATAGTGAGTACTCTTTGACAAAAAAGTGAAACATTGACAGCTCAATGTCTTTTTCAGACGTGTAAAATTGCTTATGTGCCCTTAGCGTATCAGAAGATGATGTGTCCTTATTCCAATGCTTTTATTTTCCGAACATAGCCCCATTCATTCATATTGAGATTTGTCTAAGTTAAAGTGATCTGAATAGAAATGCAGTCTGGAGTGGCCCAGTCTCTATGGAGAAGCACACTCCACCCCCTGGCCAAATATCTATATTGTCCACTTCTACAGACTGTGCTTTGTAATTATAATATAATTCATTATGTCTATGCTGCATGTGTCACAAAGGAGGAGTCCTGCCCAAAATCCTCCTGCGCTGTTCAGGCTCACCGAACACATTCTTGTTCTCATTTTAAAGCCTGCGGCTTGGAAATACCCTCTCACACCCCCATAAACAATAGATTTTCCTATTTTGCTTAATTGAGATATCACCCGCAAATCTGACAGCTCACACCAGTCCCTTACTCCGGCTAAGGGAAAATCTATATAGTGACAGGAAACAGAATAGAAAGAGAGCAAAATAAGATTAAATGACAAAGAATATAATGTTATTATTCAATATTATAAAAGTAATTTTGACAATAATAACAATAATCTTTGTCGTTAATATGCCTCATTAGATATCTCTCAGAATGTAGAAACCCTCACTATCTAAATTATGAAGTCATTCATGTAGAAGCTGTGGTAAACATTCATGTTAATATTGAGTTTTCCCTCTTTTTTTAAGATTGTGGCGGCAGAAAGAAAAAGAAAACCCATGATATAATCCAAGTTGCTGCAGAGGCATCAGCCAACTTCTTTAAATTCCTCCATTAAGTGGAATTATCTTTCCCAGACACATTTGGTATGAATGCATCCAAAAATCCCCATTTCATTTGGATTGCATGGGGTTTAATTTAATCCTTTTGCTTATTAAAAAATATAAGATGCAGCATCTTTAACAATAGAAAGGCTAGTCCGCATCGAACATAATGGCTAAGGTTAAATTGAAGGTTGTGTATACCCTTTGCTGTATTAGAAGTACATTTATATTCAAATAAAAGCAGAAAACCCTGGTTCATATTGCAAAGTGATGTGCAATTGTGCATTTGTACGCACAAAGCGAAACTGCAATGCAGTTAGTTTTCTGATCGAAAAAATGAACAACACTCTTTACCCGTTTTTCATTTTGCAGTTGCTTGAAAATTGTGTGAGCAATAATTTACTCTGTCCAATTACTTAATGACTTTATAAGCCGTACTACTTCAATATCTAGTACTACTACTTACATACAAAAAAATATACTGCAGAAAATATTGTGGTTGTCTTAATTCTTCACTCATTTTCTCACTATGTGACTGAGAACATAACCACACGACAGCACACAGCTACAGTAATGTTAGCAATTGGAATGTATTTATTTATAATTTTTAATTCAGTAGAATTAGAACCTGATGTGAGATGTGTTCCCTGATAGTTGAGGAAGTTGAAATCAGAAAGCAGAATCTTTATTTGCAATGCTGTCTCCTAAAAAATTAACGAAACTTCATTTTCGAGGGAAACGTATTTTCTAGTAACTGAAGACCCTGAAATGGTCGCTTTTTTAACAAGTGGTTAAACTACTTCTATATGGTTAGGTTTAGAAAAAGATGATGTTTGGGTTAAAATAAGTACTTTGTTAGGTAATTTAAGTTACATACATAAGGTAAGTCAAGTACGTTACGATCATGATGTAGATAAGTAAGTTACATTAACAATTACGTTGACTTTTGGTTTAACACGGGACACGAACAGCGGCCTCCTGGGAGGGAGTCGTTTGTTTGACCCATCCATCCGCCCCAACCTCCTCCCTATGCGGACTTTGATTAGAAATGTATTTGTGATACGTCAAAGACGAATGTAACCTGAGACAAAATACATTTCCCTCAAAACGTAATTGAGTTTTGTTGTATTGGAACGTAATTTTTAGGAGACAGGACTACTATTTGAACTGCTACTTATCAATTCATGACAACATTTCTGCTGAACAGGGCCAAGAATATCTTTAACATTTGGATAAGACTTGTTAGTTGTTACTTTATTATATGTACAGTATACTTGCTAGCTTTACAAAACAATGCTTAAATATACAAATGTAAGGCCTTGAATTCAATTTAATCTTATTTCGTTCAGTTCAACACCTTTTTGATAGTAACGTAGAAAATATCAGTCATTATTAATCATTGTTAACAAATGCAATCTGGGACCATTGACAGCCATTCACCTGTTGTAGTTTTACAGTGCAATGCAAAATAACAGGATTAGGGAGCTAGTTAGTTAGGTAACCAGCGATTCAACTTCAGCCTATCACTAGTAACCATAAAACATTTTGTGGCATTGACACAACTTTTGTAGCTTCTTCCTTACTCTGTTCAGCTATATGATGCCATGAATGGTAACAAAGATCCTCACGTCCTAAAGGATAATAGTCTTACTTACTTGTAGACTGAATAAGACCCAGCAGAGTAAATAAGAGGGGAAAGTATCTTGATTGGCCTAAACCAGTTTACTAACATAAGACATGACACATTTGACAAAAAATAGTGATACAAGGTAATTTTATTACAACCATAGCCTTTGGAAGCTTCTGCCATTCAGCAGCACCATGGCTACATAAATGTCAGTTGCAAACATACACAGACTGTAATATAGCAAACTTTTTAAAATACAAAAGTCATGGCGTAAAATCTTTTGAACCTGTTACTGAAGCTGTACCTAAAACTACGTTATCTTAAATGTGTCTAAAATGTTTTTTTTGTCACAAAGTGTCACTGCCAAATCTGAATAGAGATCAATGAAAATGTTCTGATTTTGTAGCTAATATGACTAGTTTTTTATGTGAAACAGTAGGTTATATTCAGAAACTTCACAATGACAACATGAGCTTAACAGTACAAGATAACATTGTAATATTTCAGTTAAAACACCAAACAAATGCAAATTAACGAAATTTGCCTTGGACTTAAGTGAATAACACCACCATGACAACTAAAGGGCATAACGCCATAAAAATATCTGTTCCTATTACTGCATGGCTGATTAACTTTAGATCCAACTAATCACACATTAGTACCTTGCGAACAGTACAAAATTACACATTCACACATTAAATTCTTACCAGTCCAGAAAACCTCCATTTTAGCCTAGAGAGGCACTACCTTGTGATGCATTATCTTTCCCATCCCCCTGTCTTTGTGTCTAGGGAAAGTCACGTGGCTGTTGTAAAACAAATAATTTCATTGGCTATATTCAGAGCATGTCTATGAAGAGCACAGCAGCTTGTCTTGGGAGTCAAGAACTAGGTACAATGTCTTCTGCATTGGGATGGCCAACACAAATGGGCTGGCGCACCTATCCAATTAACACCCAGCCTGCCAATTCCTGTCAGGTCACACGCTTACTCCCATGGCATGCTCTACCTGTCTCTGCTGCTCTAAACACATGCCCGGCTCCAATATAGAATTAACGTCGCTTTTCACCTGGTCACGCTGACATGCCATAGATTAGACTGGTGCAGCATGGAGATATGCCAGCCACTCCAAATGAGGGCACCTGGGGGTTAAGATTTCAAATGCAGTGGGGCTATTGTTTTGCCACTCCTTTAATATTAATTAAACTCTAAGGTGAAAATGTTCTTTACCAAACTACTGCTTAATTCCTCTACAAGTGAACACCTGATAAGAGATTTTATTTAATGACCACCTGGATGTTGCAGCTTATCACACTAGTTAAGACATTAATAAGACCAAAAAGCTCCTGGGGCTAAGTGGTTCCTTTGTATACAATTTCTTAGATATATGTATTTTTATACAACACCACAAAGGCAAAGATTTATTCTTTTTTTGTACTTCTGCTCTAATCCCTATACAAAATAAAATTATTAGTATTCCTGCCAGAGAAACTTTAAACAACATTTTATTCTGTAATATTTCTCAGATATCATGACATCATTTCTGCATATATTTTTTCTATCTGTGGATTTATTTGTGTTTGCATTAATAGTCCAGCTATGTTGATTTCAGGAGGGTGAGTTTAACATAAGTTAGTCATACCCATACTGTATTTCTTATTTTGTAGTGCAGTTTCATTTTTGCAGATGCAGCTATTGTTTGTTTTAGCTTGCATTACATCTGTTAGATGTGCAGTATTTGCACCCTGAAGATAATAGAAATTAAGTTTAAAGAAATAATCTTGAAGATTTTAATTTAAATGTCTGTTAAGTCACTATCTATCTCCGAATAAGGTAACACAATGGTGATTGAGCCTATGGCCCACTGATGAAAACCCTTGCATTAGCAGTGTTATGAACTGGGTGTCAGTGGCGACATTCCCGGGGAAAAAATCACAAGCAGCACACAGTTAGTGAGCGTTTTCCATCACCCAGCAGTGGTTGGTCCAGCAGAGTGTGGGCGGAACTAACGCAACAGACTTGCTCTTCAACTCCCTTGTGTGTGAATGGGCCAAACAAACAAAGAAAAGAGTGATGACTACAGACGATAACACTTCAAACACAAGTAGAAGTAAGATCCCAAAACACAATGGCTTATCACCATAGGTGCTGCCAAAGAGAACAAAACGGAGATCTTCAAGACTGTAACTTTGATAAATACAGCTGGCAAACAGCATTTCTATTGGCAAAATAAAAGTACACAAAGCAAAGTACACTGCAAACAGGTACATGTACAGCACGGACAATGGCCCACTAAAAATGTGTGTCTCTGCCAGGTGTTAGCCCTCTTTCATGTTGAACTAAAGCTTTAACCAGGGTTAGGGTTAATATACTCATCTGTCTACGGTTGAGGCTTTTGCTTAAGTGTTGTTTTTTTATTTTAATGACATGCACAAATATGTTGTTGAGTATTAGGCCAAGTTATTGGTCAGAAGTTCCTAAATAGTTATATATGATATTTAATTAAGATTGAACAGAACCATGGAGGACTCACATGTGTTGCTGACCAGCGATTTGCCATTTAACAGTAGAATTGCCAGACACTATACTATATACTATACTATAACCGCCAAACCCCATGCTCAAGAGCGTCTGTATCCTTTTGTTTGCGCTGATGGGCCATTAACACGTCCATTTTTAGGATGCTGGTTGAGTTGTAAACAGCGTATCAGATTTTAATAAATGTCATAATTTGTATTTTGAAAAGTAAACAAAAGGGTAAATAATCACAAATTATCTGTATTTGTTATTATTTATTATGATCACATTGTCAAACGAAAGAACGACAATAAGTCCCCTCACCATTTATTTTTGTCTCTCCTCTCCCGTCCGCAGTGCACTTTCAGTTCAACTGTCAACACACAACTTGCCATCTGATCGCGCACATCCATACCAACCTATAAAATACTACAATTTAGAAACTTTAGTGTTTTGTTCAAATAAGTCACATAGCATGCTTGATATAATTATAGTGTATAGCGTACACATGCAAGAACGTAGGTTTATCAGAGCTTGTTATTTGGAAACAGCTACATCCTGCTGCTGCAAAGGAGTTGATGAGAGATGTGAGACTCAACTATGAAACAAATGCATGCTATAAAATCATAACGATGAACTAAAAGAGGCTAATCCTGACCAAGCCTGACTAATAGACCTGTGGATGATAATTCTCCCTGTGTTCGTCTCTGGACGCGACCACTACATCATCTTCAATTCAATGTTAATATAAATAATATTGGCTAATGCAAGTAAACAATATCTAGCAATAGTATTATATATATATATAAGGGGCTGAGGGGTATTAAAACAATTTCCTTACCTCTTACTTTCCACAACATGGTGCTAAACATTGATTATTTTTACTGTTGTTGTTTTTTGAAATTATAAATCTACAACTAAAATCATCTGTCTTCTTTTGGAGAGATCAATCTACTGAACGTTTATCCAGTTTTAGTTAGACGGTTTGATTATGTCTAACTAAAAGGTCAGATTTACTAGTTTTTTTTAATTTACAATTTAAATTAATTCAACCTTGCACACAATTGAATGACCTATATTTGATTTAATGAATGATAACTTTCAAATCCATAACTTATTATGATCATTCCTCACTCGTCGTCTGTGTAACAATGACAACACATCATAATCTATTTCTCCAATCAGGGTCCACCTTATCCTTCCTAACCGTCTCACTCGTCTCATTCAAAGAATGAAATGCTCGACACTTTGCTGTGTTGGAAGTGTCGGCAACTTTCACTGAGATATTCTGTCAAATATAGTAGCGACTGTTTCGACCATGTGACATTTGTTTACGTGATTTGTAATGTTTGATGTGCTTGAAAAAGTGCAGTGTGAACGCTAACCAAACCAAATGGAAAAATGCAACTACACCCGAATCTACTAAACTATAGGTGTAAAAGCGCCCTCATTGTGCAGTTACACAATTAATTAGATGATGTTTACACCCTCAAATAATACATACAAGCAGATAACAAGGTTAAGTTCCTGACTACAGTACTTGTTGGTTGTGTGAGTTTCAACAAACACACTTGGCCAAGTTTACAGGTGGGAGGCTGGTGAGGGATCATGTCTTTGCATTAGCAACTTCAACTTATTGGTAAGGGTGACTTCACAGTGGGTGGTGAGATTGGAAAATAATGTTTAATCTTTTGACTGTCCACAGTGGTATTTCCTCATGAAAATGCAAACCTTTCTACCTTTAACTAATACATATACTGTATATATATATATATTAGGGCTGTCAATCGATTAAAAAATGTTATCTAATTAATTACATACTCTGTGATTAATTAATCGAAATTAATCGTATACATAATTAACGGTGCCTGAACCGATACTTTTTAAGAAAGTAAAAAAAGAAAAGAAAAAAAAAGGGTACTAAACAACAGTCGGTGACATTAAAGAACGGCTTGTTTATTGCTAAGGCCATATGGTCAAAATTAAATGATTTAATAATAATGTATAACAATAACAATAACTTATTTCACTAGTAAATTGCTGTTGACGACAAAAACAACCACCAGATGGGAAATGGACATTTACAATAACTTCAAATGCACCACAAGGCTGTAGTTTACCAGTTTCATTGAACGCACCGTCTGTGTTGTTTCTCCGGCAGCTGCAGATTGTTACATACCGGTGTTGAATCCTCTACAGTAAAACACAGTCAAACTTTACACCATTTAGCGTTAGCTGTCAGCATTTTAACCGTGTTTAATCCAGCTACTAGCTAGCGGTAGGCTAACGTTAGCTGCTGTTGAGTATAGTGTTAACTAGCTAGCGGTAGGCTAACGTTAGCTGCTGTTGAGTATAGTGTTAACTAGCTAGCGGTAGGCTAATGTTAGCTGCTGTCAGGTATATGGTCAAAATGAAATGATTTAATAATAATGTAATAACTATAACAATGACTTATTTCACTACTAAATTGCTGTTGAACGACAAAAACAACCACCAGATGGGAAAAGGGCATTTAACAATAACTTTGAATGCACCACAAGGCTGTAGGTTACCAGTTTCATTGAACGCACAACGGCAGCTGCAGATTGTTCCTCTATCCTCTACAGTGAAATACAGTCAAACTTTACACTGTTTAGCATTTGCTGTCAGCATTTTAACCTTGCTAATCCTGTAGTATCCAATGTCTTATCTATATGAATCATGATTATGTTTCTGGTATAAAGGCTTCATTTAAGACACTGTATGATATGCTTAGACATCATGAGCACTGTGGCAGTACAGTGAGTAATGATTAACCTCTCAGTGGAGTAATTTTGCTGGACCGCATGTTAGTTTTGGTAGCCCCTCAATGGACTTTTACCTTTACTTTGCCAACTTACATGTTCATATGTTATCTAACATGTTACCTACACATACCCAATATAAGCTATGAGTTTTAGAGACAGAATCAGAGTACATATTGGCCGTGTACTTTCCAGGCTCTGCGCAAGGTCTGTCATCGATGCTGAAAACTTGATGTAATAAACCTTTATAATCAAGAACAGTGTCCAGCGAATTCCTCTTCCACACATCGGCAACACAGCATCGCAACTAAGATAGAACAAAAACTTGGCGTTACGAATTCGGCGGTGACGGCCGCATCCAGCTACTAGCTAGCGGTAGGCTAATGTTAGCTGCTGTCGAGTATAGTGTTAACTAGCGTCACATGCAGCGATGTTTCTGTTGCCTGTAACGTCTGTTTTAGAGCATCCAAGAGAAGCGCAGACATATCAGTGGTGCCGAAATCCACGTTGCTATTCGGTCCAGAAGATACAGGTCGTTAAGGCACCGGTGCTGTATTAGTACCGGATTTCGGTACCCAACCCTATTCAGGAAGAAGATTTTTTATAAGTAAATGTTCCAATCAACGATCCAGGCAGCGCATTCTCGTCTCCCTCCTTCATTTTACAGTCGAATGGTGGCTAGAATGGCTCCGGGTCAAAGGTCAATATGGAATGGATTAATTTGCGTTATTTTTTTAACGCATTATTTTTCCTCATATTAATTAATCGAAATTAACGTTATTTTGACAGCCCTAATTATGATATGATCTGCTCGCTCGCTATCACTTCTAGCACGAGCAGATCATTTTCTTCTCCTAAAAATCAGATCAAATTTGATCGTTAAAATAGGGCCCTTTATTTCTCATAATCCAACATTTGGACCATGGAGTATTGAATGCACTATCATCATGTTTCCTATATCTACCAAATATGATTGTTGCAGTTGAGATTAACTACATATAGATTTGAATGAGATTAGTTTGCAATTTAATTTTACCAGTATTCATCCGTTCTCTCCTTCTTTAAATACTTCATTTTTGGATTTTATGTTTTAAGCATCATTGGTCATGAAAATAAATATAAATCCATCAGCTGCTGCTTGTAGACTGATAGTGTATTGAATAAAATGTTGGAAAATTTGCCATATAAGCCTTAAATGGGCTGTATTCAAAATACTGATAAACAGCGGGCTAGGATTGCTTCCACACAGCTCTCACAGACCGTTCTTTAATACGTGAATTTCCTTATTCTTTTCCGGCTACATACACTGACATGCACATGTGGCTGGACCAGCAAAGAACAGAGAAGCTCAGAACCAGAACACACACAGAGTGTGACTTCCTTCTCTGCTCAGGACGCTATTTCACTACTATATCTTTACATAGCAAACATTTGTTTTGATATTAACGTTCTGAATGTCCAGCCCATCCTCACCCAGAAAACGACCGTCGATTATGCAAGCAGCTCATGACGACCCACAATTAAGTTTCTTGTGCGACGACCTCTCGTAGCTGTAGTAATTGTCGCGAGAGCCAGTGTTGGGGAGTAACAGAATACATGTCCGGCGTTACGTATTCAGAATACAAATTATGAGTAACTGTATTCCGTTACAGTTACAATTTAAATAGTTGGTATTTAGAATACAGTTACATTGTTGAATCAATGGATTACATGACGATACTTCTCTGTTTCATGAGTTTATTCACTCTCGCAACTCCATGCATTTCCCAGAAGCCCCAATATGAAAATGAAAAAATCAGCTATTTGCATGATCACTGATAGAGGTAGAGATGAAGCCGGAACTGGCACAACAGAGCCAGGGCAGAAATGCGTTTCTATCTTGGAAATTCAAACAGCATTTCACGTTAAAGAAAGAGAAGGGAGAACGAAATATAACTGTGCAGTGCAACCTCTGCTTGCCAGCAACCAACCTCCTTTCAGCATCCAAATTACTCCACCTCCAACCTGAAGAAGCATCTTAAAGTACTTTTTTTTTATTAGCCAGGGGTAGTTGTCTGCTGTAGTTTTACTGGTCACCTTGCTATTGTATAGTTGACGTGCAACTTTACATTCTCCTACATGCTGATTTGCTATCCCCAGAGCCGTTGAAAGACTGACTAGCCCCGTTTGACATGTTAGCTAACGTTACCTAAAATTAGCTCGTGGTAGCTTATACTGCGGTTAGATTTTTGTAGTATGCAGTTCGGGACTACAAATACAAAAATCTATCTGCTTGTTCAGGTACACATTCAGCCAGTTGGAACAGAAGAACACACCAGAATAGGCCTGCTTAGTAAGTTGTATGTGATGGCTGCATTCCTACACTTAAAATATATATAAAATGCAATTCAATGTGGAAGTAATCCAAGTATTTAGAATACGTTACTCAGATTGAGTAACGTAACGGAATACGTTACAAATTACATATTTGGGCATGTATTCTGTATTCTGTAATGGAATACGTTTTGAAAGTATCCTTCCCAACACTGGTGAGAGCAAACGAGGAAGTGAGATGACAAAGTATAAGAGTGCTACATTCTGCATAAGGAGGTAGGTTGGAGTGGTGGATGAGTCGAACAAACACAGGACATGTTTACTACATGTTCGAAACTGCTCCGGTTATGTTAAATAGAACAGTCATATGATTACGGTCACCTGGTTAAACCGCCACCGTATGGCGGTATAGCGTAATAGAGTATGTGTCGTTTTGGGAGTCTTTGGAAATCGACAAATGTTGGAATGTTGAGTACAGCCCCTTTAAAGTATATCATTACTATAAAAAAATATTTTGATTTATAATTTGGGCGCGACAGTGACAGTTGTATTAAGCAAGTTTCACCATTGTTTTAGATTTTAAAACTTTGGTGTTTCATTAATGCTCATTTTAAAGCCAGTCACTGGAAAGCAGGTACAGCAAAAAAATCCCCAACCCAACCCCATCCCCCTAAAAATCCTCAGGTGGTCCACTAAGAGATGGTAGAATTTGATATATGACTCCCTGTATGCATGTGAAAATTAAATAATACTTTAACCATGGCTTTTCTCTCTGTCAACTTGAGCAAAGGAAATATCATTAGGCCCGGTTTGCCAGGGATAAATTTTGCTATCTTGGGATGTTACAAACCATTAACATCAAGCAAAGACGTATCAATTTTCCAGGACTGGGTATTGTATGTGAAGGGCTACACTCACCTCAGTGGATCCCAGTGGATATTAAGCTAACAATTCTGGATTCCAGTGGGCATCTTAGCAAAGAGAACCTCTTTATTTCACTGTAAGTCAATGGCACAAATATGATCTGGGTGATGTGAAGGTTTTCAGAGGACTCAACCCAGCAGCTTTGTAGGAAGGGGTGCAGCTTGTCTGCACTGCATGTAATTTGCAGATTCTTTACACTGTATTGTGTACGCTGACAGGTTTGTGATTTGTTTGCACTTCATGGGTGTCTAATTGATTAAGATTAAAGGAGGACGGTTTGTCTGGCTGTTGAAGGAAATTCCTGGCTGATTTGTATTTGCTGTGCCCCTCCTTTTTTTAAGTGCAAGTAGACCCTCTAACTACACACCTAACATGAGCCAACACAGGCCACATGCTGGTCTGCATGCTGGTTCACATGCACCACATGACACAGCAGCTGAATAAAGCCATCACTTACTCACTGAACAACTGGGCTTGTGGCATTGCTGTCTGTTCCAGGGAGCTTCACCATTTCAGTATAGTCCTATACACTCAAGAACTCATATTAAAAATATTCTGCTCATACTGTGATTTACAATATTTAATAGAAAAAATTGTCATGCATGGAATGCTTAATATTCGTCCTTAAGATAATTCCTA
The DNA here is from genome assembly GCF_008315115.2 of Sander lucioperca. Lineage (NCBI taxonomy): Eukaryota > Metazoa > Chordata > Actinopteri > Perciformes > Percidae > Sander > Sander lucioperca. The sequence continues at coordinate 13,336,998 of NC_050179.1, read as the reverse complement.
TATTTAAAAGGAAATCCAATGAGAACCATTGTTAAATTATCTTTATGTGGTGCATCAAAATTAAACGACATACCTGTTTTAACTTTTATCATTAAAACAAGTAAAAGTAATTGTATTCCTTGACAGTATTCACACTAGGACTCTGTGATGTAACTATAATTGAATGGACAAAATCCCTGAAACTGTTACTTGTTTTAATTAAACCATAAATTTGAAAGGTAGAAATGAAGTGGGTTGAATAACAAAGGAAAATATTATGTCAAAGTCAGAGAAGTGGTTTTATTTTTCACTGCGAGCTAAAGCTAAACTACAAAGTACAAGAACTGAATCCTGTCCTACTTCACTTGCTTTGATAGTTGACCACCATGTTATAAATAATGTATTAAAGGATTTACAATGCAGAGAAAGAGAGCTGCTTTCAGAGGAATGAAAGTTCCTTTACTAGTGCATGAAAACATGTTAACTCTTTGCCGTCCAGACCCAATCTGAGTTATAAAAGACTTCATATATTTTCTTTTGTATTGTCCAGGTTAAGAGAGTGTTTGGTTTCCTTTTTACAGTTTGTGGTAGCTTATTTCTTCTGCCAAAAGGTGTTTGAGGCCTACTGGGACCACTTAAAAGTTTATGCAGAGCACTAGCCAAGTTGGACAAAAAAGCCTTGAAGTATACACACACTGGCCCCTTTCTCAGAACCTCTCAGCTCTGGCTAGGGGGAGTGTTGTTGGTTTATGAGAGGGAAAATAGCCCCAGCCTTCTGCAAAAGTGAAATGGGATTAAGGCCTTTGTTCGGCCCACAATGGTGAGGGGAATTAGCAATAGTTGTAGGCACTTAGAAGAGCTCTCACACAGAAGCTTATCCCAGATTTTGCACAATAATCATTTGAATATCAACAGTGTTTTGCAACTACAGCGCTAATGTATAAACCCTCTCTCTTTTAGATATCAAAATCCCCAAAAGGATTTTTTTTACCAATGGCCACATCACAAATATTCGCGCTCTTTATGAAGAATCATATTTTTGAGAATAATTTCGCTTTGTGTAGCAGAAAACCTAAATGGCATTTTAAAAGTGGAGAGGATAAGTTTAAAGTTTGGGACAGAAGTTTTTAACATTTATATAAGTTGAGATACAAGCTTGCTATAACTGTTTGTTGACTTAAAACGTAACTAAATTACGTATGTGATTAAATAGTTAAAGTACTACGTCTTGTATCCACTAGACCTGATGTTAAACCAAATATGACTGATGTCCAATACCAATTTATTGCAGTTTCTTCCAAATTCCAGCATTACTGCCCTGTGTTATGCAACACTTCATAGCAAAATTCTAAATAATTTACACTATCATAACATTTTTATTGATGTTATTACTGACTTTCTATTCAAAACAACATAAAAATAAACTGCTTTAGAAGGAGATTAATTGTTTAATATTAAAAAGCAGTGCAGCATGATGTATAAATTAAAGTGTAGGTTGTATGACAAAAAAAAAAACGTTCATGTACATCCACACTACTATCCCTGGTTTAGTGTGAGCTTTACATAAAATAGTGTTTATCATATTACTCTGTTTGACTGCAGATCTATCTGGGATCAGACAGATCCACTGACAAGCATAACTCTCACAGAGGAGGAAAAATCCAGAGCTTCTGCCTCAGTTGAGTCTCACAAGACTGGCCTCAAGAAGTGTGATGGCCTCAGCATTTTTGCCCACACAGTGAAAACGTATTGTCCAAATCACAAAACATTGAGTGAGATCAGCAGACTTGTCAAGAGGCCCTGGCTTGAATATGAATGATGAGAGAAGAGCAGGGTGGTCCTAGTGCTGTTTTGGTATTAGGCAGGTGAAAATAAGCTCAACTGTCCCTGCCAGCTGCCCATCGCTAAATCAGAAATTGGAGAACAGAGAGTTTACCAAATAAAAAATAAAAAGCACTTTCATGTAAATTTACACCAGAAACACACCAAAATCATCTGCAGACATTGGTGTAATTGTCAAAATTAATTGAATTTCTCTGGCACAGATTAATTATAGTATTTAAAGCCCCAGTATGTAATCATAACACCATCTTTCTCAAATGCCATACTTTAGATAAACTGCAAGTACTCATACTGAAATAAAAAAAGGCTGAAGGTGGTTGAAGTGAAGCCATACATGTATTTTCTGTCAAAATGAAGAAATTAAGACATAACACCTCCCCTTCTTTCCTGTCCTTAACACATGCACGCACGCTAGCTCAATTCACTCGAGTGTCTGCATAGTTTCTGCATTCAACTGGATACAATGATGCACAAGATGAATAAAGTTATCTCTGCAGCTGAATGGGATGTTGCTGGTGGGAGGGAACAGGGAGGTTCCCTATACGCCTGAGCTGAAAAGAGCTCAGCTTTGAGGGCCAGTGCTGCAAGGGTCAGGGCCCAGCTGCTTTTAGGGGTGAAAGGGACACCAGCGGGCTGGACTGACTCAAGAAACCTAACAAAACCAATCGTGTCAAATAAAGACATCCCAGATTGGACATTGACAGCTCCCTTCCTGAAGTTGCTGAACACACTTCACACATTCAAACTCTGCTCTGGTTTGTATCTTGTGTCACAGTCCGAGTCCCATTTCACTTGTTAAGTGTCTAATATATAAATCTTTATTTTGTTTTTGCTTTTTTTGCTTGATTTTGTTTTGGTTTTGGGGTCTGAAATCAACATTTCTACACAGGTAGGATATCTTTTTTAATCATTTCATGGTGCCGGGATTCTATGTTAAACTTAAAAGTGATACTCAGATAATTATTGTCATAATAAGGGAACCTTAAAACCAACTTAGTGTCAAAGTCATCTTTGTTTTTAAGTTATTTGTTAGTCACATGAGATTTGATCTCAGATTCAGACCATTATTATTAGATGGATATGATGGTTCTTCACATATTGGACGTTGTTTGATGTGTTGAAACGTGGTTTGTTGATTTTGTTTTTCTTACTTTGGAATTGCTGTGTTAGTGGTGTCTATTTGACTGCCATTTGAAAAAAAGATATTAGGCCCTCCCTCGTTTCAAAGGGTGCAGAAATTGACTAAGTTTGAATCTGTGGGGGGTAAGTGGGATAATAATCAGGCCACATTATAAGGAGCTGATGGTTCATTTTCCCTGTCAGCAGTAGCAGAGCTTTGCCCAAAGATGTGCCGACCTGTGCAGATGGGGTTCAAAGCCAATTTCCATGTTAAAAACTCCACACGGTTCAGAAATCCCTCTGACTGACTCTTGTTGATCAGAGTATGTGACAAGCCTGTCTTTTAAAACTGGTCTGCTCATGTAAGTAGATGGGAGTGTTCAAATGTACAACAAACAGCTTGGCCAGGTTTGAGTGTAGTAATGGTGTTGTTTTCATGCATAGCCAGAGGCAATGACATAAAGACAAAAGATAGCTCTGGAGTGTGCTGTCAAAATGGAAAATATGGCCTATTATACGTGTCATACAATAATTACACTAACTGTAAAAAGTAGTCCTTTCCATTTCTTTTTTCTTTTTTTTTTTTAAGTTCTACTCTCTTTCATCAAATGCATGTCAGGTGTTACAAAGCTATAATTCTTGCCAGAAAATCCGTTCAACCATTCATCATCAGCTCACATTTAAATTTTCCTTCAGGCTGTTTTTTTTTGTGTGCCTATGTGCTGAGTTTACTCAGAGATGGAAAATCTGTGAGAAGAATAAAGAGATCACTGGGATGGCGGGAATTTGTTTGATGAGTTATGAGATGAACCAATTTGGGGGGTTTTTTTAAGGAGAAAAATACATCTGCCGAGTATCATCCTCTGTGTCCCGAGGACCGCAGTGTTTACGTCACTCTTTATCTTGCTGTCGACTGCTGCCTGAATGCTGTGTGTTTGCACGCATGCACGGACATTACTTGCCGTGTGCAATGTGCAGGGAGGGAACGTTTTACTTGTAAGTTCTGCACATAATTACCATGTCCCGGAATTGGCTTTTTTTTTGGGTAACACCATTTATCTTAATTGCAATCACATATACTTCAAGAAGAGAGGCAACTGGAGAACAGTCTCATTTTTAGACTTTGTTCTTTGTTCACTGTTATCACACGACTCTGTGTAATGGTGTCTGTGCTATAAGCTGCTAGCCTGCTCCACTGTGCTGGATATATTATATCCATTGAAATGCCTGCTGGCTGCAGAGTATTAAGTATGGTGAAAACACAATCTTGGTGAGGTCTGTGCGACTAACAATAGATAGAGGCATGATGACTTATTAAACACAGCCAACCGGCAGCATGGCTTTTCTCATTACCTTTTCAATTCCCAGTCTATAAAGCCTATGGGTCTGGTGACAAAACTCTTGCCATGTAATTCTCTCTGAGGCTGCTTTCATCAGCCGATTTCGTGGAGAAATATGAAGCTGATTTTATCGTACTCTATAAATTCACAAAAGGCCCTCAAGTTGCCCCCATGGAAGACATACCTCATCTCAGCGATGTGCCGCCACTATTGCTGATCCCAAGCATTTGATAACGGTACCTCTCCTTTTCTCAATGATTTGACAGGCGTCAGACATGAGCCCTATAGACGCAGCATTTTTTAATACACTTTTCTTTGCTTGTTTACACCAACCTCCTCAGATGAAAGAACATATCTATCATCTCTTTCTCTCTCAATAAGTGATATATATTAAAACCTACAGCAGCTTTCCAATTATATCAATTGTGCACCATTGCTGCACACAAAAAGGTTTTGCAGTTGTCAAAATAGTGAACACTTTAATTCTATAGCTTCAAGTACATTCATTTTTTATAGATTTTTAAAATCTTGGCCATCATGTCTGTTTCTTTTTGTCAACACACATATACATCACATCCAGAGTGCTCCAAAAAGTATTTGTTCCTGCAGAAATTAATAGGTAACTAGTAATAATAACTCACAGCCGTCAAGTCACTTGTAAATAACAAAATGACACATAACACAAACTACAAATTAGTTATTGGTGAACCAGAAGGGAATAAGCAATAATAAGACAGTTGCTGTCATATATTGTTAAGTTTCATGTGTTTGAATTTGCTTGTGTTTTACCCAGTTGTGTTCACTTTCCTCTCATCTAATTCTCTCATGTGGTTTCTGGCACGTTTGCGGTATCCTGGCATACAGCAGGGATTGTTTCCTTTGAAATGTTTTGACTATGGTGTCATTTTAAAAAACTTTCATCATGCATGGGTACCTAATCAATTGAAATTCAGCTGCCTTAGCCCAAAGCTTGGGTGTAACTTAGACCAGCTTTCATCAGCTCAGCCTTTTTAAAAATAGAAATCCTGCTATGATGAAATTGTTAGTTTGAAATTGATCTTCAGCTTCTCCACCACATGTGTTGTAACTGTATTTAAAGTGAGAGCGCTGTAAACAAAACTTTTTATATGTAGTTTTTATTTACACAATTTACATGATTAGCACTATGAGGACTTGATTGTCATGCTGGTTAAAATGAGTGGTGTTTGTGGTTTATAATTTGTCTGTATATAAACAGTAATGCTTCATGTGACAGTTAGTCTGGTTTTGATCATTGCATCTTGGGGTAACACACACACCCCTCAATCCTAATTAGATTTCATACATTATAATGTTTGATAATGCCTCAAGGCCTATCAAAACATTTCTGCAAATATTCCCATCTGTTAACTCTTTGTGGGCCCGCGTTACATAATTATTTCATATTTGCTATCTTCACCTCCATAGGGAAAATATTATCTGCAATAATCATTGTCATCATCATGATTCTCTTCGTGGTCTGTTGGCTCCAAATAAGTAATTTAGTTGTAAAGCAGCTTCATTTATTTTGCCTATTCATTTTTCTTCCTATCATATATCTAAATACAAATCTTCATTTTATAACTGACAGCTTATTACCTCTGAGCACATGCTGATAAATTTAATTCCAATGAGTTAGCTTCCATTTTCGGATCCCATTATCCACTAATGTGGCAGCAGCGTGTGGGAGGAGGAAACTTACAGCACATGAAATAAATAAATATATGTCTTTACATAAATATAAATATTTTTAGATGTTTATTTATATCATTATTATATTGTTATTATTATGATTATGTGTTATATTTACCATGTATTTTTCATTTAGTAAGAACATTAAGTAATCCATTCTGGATATATTTTATATCAATAGTAACTAAAATTTAGATTTTAATTTGAGAGCATTTATTTTACAGGTTTTAAACAAAATGCTGTAATTTCAAAAAAAAAAATTAGGGAGAGGTAAGTTTTTTTTTTTCTCAACCAAATTGCAGCAGTGCAGTCCCTAAATGAAGCAGAAGTGTGAAGTGAGACTTTTAGTAATGAGTGTGTTTTTTGGTTTGCATTTCAGTCCATTCAGAAACTTAGGTCCCTTTATAAACATATACCTTCTAAGAGTGCCACAGTTGGGTCTATTTTGGCGAAGTAAGTAAACATTTATTATTAGCTTTGATGTCGGCCTGAATAGCACTCAATTAACAATGTGGCTAATGAGCCCATTAAGGATGAAAGTGTTCTCAACAGGTATGAGAGGATACTGCTGTTTTTGGAGTCTCAGTTCTCAGCATTGAATGCAGCATGAATAACGGTGCTCTTTCTCAATCGCTTCAAAGGCCAAACCTCTACAGCCCAGGGAGCAGAGTTAAATAAAGGTTTGCTTGCAATTTGAAAAAATATATAGATAGATAAATATTTTAAGCATAACATATTTCAGAACAACAAATATCCTGGAGAAGTAGCACAACAGTAAGCCATGCTAATATTGTGAATAAATAAATTATCCAAACATCTTTTGATGAAAATTAAATTGTCTTTAAAATGCCTCGTACAACACGAGAAAGCCCCAAAATCAATGTGTGCTTTTGAAATTTTAACTAATTTTACTTTAATTACTTTTTAGTTAAAGTAAATATGAGCTTGCCTCAGTCTAATAGTAATTACTCTGCAGTATAAATAGGGCTTGTCTGTTGCAAAGAAAGAAAACTGAAAGAAAGCCAGACTGTGAGGCTTTCTGCTGCCCCAGCGTTTCCTCTGAAGGACTTCCCACTGAAATGCACTGAAAGCCTCACATGTGGATTATTTCCACATTATTTGCTGCTGGATTCCAAAAGTTCTTGTTAACTAGCAACAACAATTCTTTTATACTGACTGTCTTGTTTGTTTTATAGCCTGGAAGCGTTTTCTTTTAATCTCTCTTTTTTTTTTTTTTTAACTAGATGAATAAAAAATAAATAAAAAAGATTGATAAATAATAATTCCCCCTGTTCAACAGTAACAATGTGACCTAACAAAAATGTTGTGGCAACATTGTGAGATGGTATTTAATATGTGTGTGATGGGGGCAAATCTTTTATTCTCTACTGTCAAGCAATAACAAACTCCTTCTGCTAAATATTTAAATCAGTTTGTATTTATACTCAGGTGGAAATTATTTCTAAAAGAACAAAAAGAAAGAAACACTGCAGAAAAAGGGCAAAAAAATGGTCACTGTGCACCACAAAATGACAATAAGTAAAGCAAATGATATAACAGTATGTTGAATGAATTTATCTATTTGTAAAACCTGCTTGTCTGCAGAAGTTTCAGAATGTTATCAGTAGTTTCAGCTCAAGAATAGCTTGAGGTGTTTTGAGTGTAAATCCGTCTAAAGCTGCCAGCACTGACATACACAGCATATGCTAAATACAGATAAGAGTATTTTTAATAGATCTGCAAAAAGTCTCCCCACATAGCTCAATGGATGTGCTTTGAATGTAGTTGATAAGTTGGCTTAAGCTGAATGCTGTATCCCAATGCAACATTGTGCTACTGGGTGAGCCCATCACAAACTAGCCTTCCAGTAAAGACCACTTCCAGGGGAGGGATTATAGAAAAGCCTTCAAGATCAGCTTCATGTCTTACTAGAGTTTCTGATTATAAATAGTGCTATGTTACAGGAAAAACTAGGCATTGCCAAGGATTATATGGTAAAAAAATATCATTGAGCCATTTATTTACCTACAATGTCAAACTAAAAAGGAGTGGTGTGAGGGACATTTTTCAAAATTTTCTTTAAGAAAAAAAACATTTTGTTCTCTTTATTTTCAAAATGACTCTCGTTTTGTTTACAATATGTTTTTCTTTATTTAAATACATTTATAAATCACCAAAATAAAAATGCAGGATAAATGCAGCGTAAAACTGTGAAAAAGAATCCAGCAGAAATAAGTTTCATAATACCGCTATTATACTCGCATAGTTACTATGTGGTCAAACTCCTGTGTTCTAATGTATGTCTGCACTCCAAGTTGGCTGAACACTGGCCACGCACTTTGCCTCTTTGTATTTTAAATGTGAGGAGGGAATTTTATTTCCTCCAGTTGTATTTCTTTACAACAATCTGTTTCTTCTAAGTCTAATACAAGTTCAGAGTTAAACTCTGAAATGATGAAATTATCCAGGTTTACCATGAAAACAACAGAAACTTCAATAGATAGATAGATAGATAGATAGATAGATAGATAGATGTGTAAGTGTGGACTGAGCTCTCCTCAGATCATCTGATTATGTGGCTAAAGAAATGAGGGGGGCAGATAAGCCTCTTTTATGCTTCCAAGCCACTTAAAGAGCTGAAGCACCAGCTTCTGTTGCTACACTGCGAGTGAAGAAAACAAGTAATTTGTGTACTGCAAAATGGCTTCTCTCTCAAATTCTAAATATGCTATGAGCTGTGGCTCACAGTGCTCTGACAGTTTGTTTGTATTGAAATGTATTTTGAAAAAGTTAGGTTCTTTTTCACTTCAGTTTGCATGACTTAAAAACGTTACAGTAATATTCGATAATACTAAATGAACTCACACAGCATGGTTGGTTTGATTTTTATTCAGTATTTCTTTTTACTTTGAAACTTCAAATCAAGAGTTAAACTGCTATTATTATAATTACAAAATAATCGTTCTCTTCTTATTTCTAAATTATGAACATCAGAGTAAATGTTTGTTCAAGCTACATTTTTATTGGCTTGACTTGTGTAGCAAAAAAAGAAATAGAATCTAAGATTGTATTTTATTCAGTAATATGGAAATGTCCTCAGTTCTCTTCTATATGTCATGAGGGCATCTCTTCTCTGCCTTCTTAATAAGGTAGTTCTGCAGGCCTCTACTGTAATATATTTCACCAATAAAGCAATTCCAAAGCCAGCCTGGCCTTTTGACCACCACTGAGAACGTGGAAAGCAGCAGGCCGCCTTTGCTAACTAGGCTTACTCTCTAATATTAGATACCTGTCCCCTGGCTTTTCAGAGGGGGGCTTAGCAGTTGATATTTTCATTTGGTTCTGCCAAGATGCGACACCCCCGCTTTAATCTTGTGTTTGACGTTAAGCGCTCTGTTCATGAAAAGTCTCGGTGAACTTCAACCTTAGGGTGGTGCTGTCATACAAAAATGATGTGGTGGGGGAGTGAAACTGGCTGGTCTATCCTTGACCTCTCCCATTGGCCTGCCAAAGTCTTTCCCCTGCCCTTCTTAATCAGGTGGGACCCTTCCCTTTTAGAGTGGAAGATAGTATATTCTCAGCATCCAGCTGCGTCTTTTATACTAACTGGCACAGATGTCCACGGATAAAGAAGCAGAGAAATTGTAATGGAAGAAAGCGATGTTGCTTTTTTTGAAGAACATCCTCAGAAGTCCAAGAAAACTGTGGATTATTGAACATTTAGAAATGTAATATCAAGAAATACATTTAAAAAAAGAATGCATGCTTCTTTTTGATACTTTAATGTCCCCATTAATGAAGCTCTCTTTGACATCATTCATTAACAAGGATATCTGTTGTGTTTGAAAAAAGAATTCTGTCAAGACTAATGGTCTGAATTGAAAACAGAGTTCACTCTGCACAGCATACATTTGCAGGTATTAAAAATGTTTGCAAATATCAGAAAAAAAAACAAAGTAGGAGTAGAGTAATGAATTTCTTAAGATGGGTAACTACCCCTTCATCCAGCTGCAGGTATTGCGCTATGTTCCATGTTAGCATTTATTGTGATGTTGAGGACAAACAAGCCACTTCTCTGCAATCGTTAAGATGAGTTTCCCTACTGATTGATGTGTGGAATCAATTGCTCCCCATAGCATCCATGTCAGTCTATTACCACACAGCCTGGTAATGATAGGCTGTTCTCCACAAGATTATAGAGCTCTGCTCCACAAAGCAACAAAGACTTGCTTCCCTGTGTCTGACCTGGTCTGCTATAATTGAGAATAGCTTCAATTTTACTGTGTATGTAAACAGAAAAAAACGATGTTGATGGAAGGATATCTTTATTATATTTAAAATAGGGCTTTTTTTGCGCTGTAATGCGATGAATTATTAATATGATTGAATTACTGAATAAAAAATGGCTCTGTGAGCCTAAAAAAATATGTATGTATTCACAATTTTACCTTCAAGAGTTTTGACTGGAAACATTTTACTGAGAGATTGTTATACTTGCCTCAATGATTAATAAAACCTATTCTGACAGTTAGGATCATATTCAAAGCATATCTCTGATCAGAAATGAAGTCAGAGTCCACACTTTCCAATACAAACATATTTGAAGTCATCAAAACAACAGGTGTTTTCTCCTTGAAATACCCCTCTGTGTAACTGTCCTTTTTTTGTCATGTGAATGCACCACAGCTCTCTTACTGCCAAGTTGACTACCATCCAACCCAGTAAGTGCCAGCAGCATTGCAACTCATTTAGTTTGTGGCCCAGAGATGTACCACACAGCCCTGACACTGATTACACATGATGAAAGTTGGGTTCTTCAACAGTTTGATTACATATTTGAGCTTGAATACAATCAACATGCCTGTGTTCCTCTGAAATGACTAATTGAATAGACTTATAAGTTTTGTTATAGTTTAATATACCAATTGGCATTTTCTTCAGGTTGACCTCAGTCTTAGGAGTAGGACTACCATATGTGCTGCATTTAATTACCTACAATGGAATTTGATTATCAGAAAATATGGTGCATATCAAGTGATTTCCTGCCCTAAGTAATAGTATTCTGTATAGTTAAGAGTTGGAAAAAGATGACATGGGAACTTCAGTCAAGAGAAAAGGCACAAGCTAATGAGACTGGTTAGTGATTCAAATTTATGGAAATTTTATTAATTACAGACACCTATCTTTCATCTGTACCATTTAGTGGTGAATTAATTAAAACCAACAATGACAGTCCCAGCAGTGGAAAAAGCAAATAAGATCAAAGAAAGCGGAGCTGTCATGAGAAAGTCCCGTATATACTGAACTGGGCCTGGCCGTGGGCAACAGGGCCTCATTAAAGTCAGGCTGTGTTGATCATCAATTAACCTGCTTTGTGTTGCATCTGATTTTAAACTTGCATAACACCACTTTAAGGGTTTGTGCATAATGTTTGGCTGGAGGTGACCAAGTCACATCCTAGGTGCTGCCTTGTGCCATGGAGGAACAACCTTTGATTGGTTGATTGGAAAGGATGATTGATTGTGGAGTTAACTGACCTTAGTACATAAAGAATAATACTTGTCTAAAGCCATCTTAGGGCTGCGTCATCAAGACCACAATCTGATGTGGATATTATTATTCTCAAAAACTATGTACAAAATGTGTAAATAGGAGGGAAAGTAAAGTTTTTTTTCCTTCTGTTCTAGTCAGCTAATTTTGCTCATCTCTACTTCAATTAAGTGAAAATAAAAGCAATGGATGTTTGAGCTAAATGAAATTGTTATAACAATTTAAGAACTGCATCGCCTTTGCGAGTCGAGTGGGCAAAGAATGCAAATATGCTCTTACATTTATGATAGTTGAATGTTTAGCAAACTTAATTTGTCTAATGTAATTATTGGCATTGTTCTTATAAAAGCTGCATGAACTGCTTTTTGCAACAGCAAAGCGCCATCACATTTTCTTTTGCATTGTTGTTTCTATGACATGTTTTTATTTATTTAAAACATGATTTTAAACCGTATAATGGATGATGAACCTTCTGTGTTAAAGGATGTAAAACAGAACAAATACATATTTGAAAATTTAAAAAAAATCTTAACTAAGTGCTGAGAGTTCAGTGAGGCTTTGACAACGTTCAAATGAACCACTAATCACGATGTCTAAGTTGTTAATAATTGAGTCAAACTCTGAAGTGAAGATTACCACTCCAAACAGAGGAATAGATCACATAGAGAAATCTCGCTGCTGACAAAGAACTAGCAGAGACCCTACGCTATATGGACAACAAATGGATGGCCAGTCTTAACTTTTATTATGAGCACTTGAGGTCATATTTAAAATGAGAGATTAGCTGCTCATCACAATATTGGTGGATTATCAACTACCTGCAATGAAAGCAACCCCTGGCTTTGGGTCGATAAGAGTTTGACTGCATTTCGAATTAATTTTCCTCAGCTTAGAGAGCCGGACTCCTATCTTGTTATTGATCACAGCGTTAATCCATAACCAAGCTCATCCTTTCCCCATGGAACGAGCAGGAAAATATAAAACGATCACTGTGGAGGACTCTTGACTGCGTATATAAAAGCTGTAACAGACTTAGAAGTGATTAGAGTTAATTATTTAAAAATACGTTCCCAGACTGTTGTCTTACATGTCAGTTCATTTTTGTATTGATCTGTATGTGTTTGTTGTTCTTATATTGGTACAATTTTATACGAACATTTATTCTGCTCAGTATTCCTTTGCTCTGGGTTGTGTTTATACATGACGATTGATTGATTTCCCAGACAGCAGGAACACTTCACACCTCAGCTGCTTTCTCTGTTTGTCTTTTCCAACAGAGGGACCTCCACAGTGGATGAAATTTAGCCCCGGCCTCTGACCTTTGGGTTCAGCATTTGTCTCCAGTCCAGTGACCACAAACAACTCCTGGATTGCTGTAAATGTCAGTGCAGCGGCGTCTCCGCCCTCTCCCCTGTGAACCATAGGGCTGCACTCAACCTGCACTAATAGGACACTTTCATGAGAGCTCCATTATCAGTAATGCTGTATTTGATATCTCAGATTTCCTCCTTATGATGCCTCTATAAATTGTCATCAACTGTAAACGACAGTGTCATCAAACAAACAGCAATGAGGGTCTGTGTTTTAACTTTCTTTTTTTCAGCTCTTCAAATCTTAAATTTGGCAGTTTAAGGCACTTCATGTAATGTAAAAATATGAATATTTAAATGATTGACATCCTACTTTGGAAATGTAGGATTTTAGATGCAGAGTTTAAAAAAGAAATATTGCCTAAAGAGTGCAGGATGAACTGCTGGAAATGACCCATTTAGCACACACCAATCAGCTGGTAGCATCTATCATACGGCCCAGTTATATTAGATTGTAATTCATGTTCTGAAGACACTGGTTGTAATGCATCCCATTTTAAAGCATGTAAGTTTGCCCTTCCCCCACACATAAACACACACGCTCCCTTTCTCTCCTCTCCGGGCCTCCCGAGGTTGGTGTCTCTGCGTTAGGACTCTATTGTTGCCTACTGCTGGATAATGCCCTTATTAATTGTACCTCTTTGTAAAGTGTCAGCTGTAGCCTCAGATTGAGATGGATGGATCTCTGGAGTCTGCTCCCTGGCCCTCCACAGACGCTCTATCTCTGCACAACACACAGATGCAACAGTGAGTGCTGCCACACCATGACTAAAAGCTGAGATAAAACAGGCATGTTTTAATTATTCCACCAATAAAAAAGAAACCTGTTTCCAAACTGAAAACCCCGTTTCTGTCATTGCTAAGGTGAGCTAGCATGTGATGTGTAATTATCTGAATATCTGAGCGTACAATCTATAGCAGTGATGAAATATCTTTTTGTTATTGATTATTTTAGTGTGTTGCAGAAATACTGGTTAATTAGGTGGATTGAAGCCTCTGTGAGATCAACAGCATTAACATCAAATCCTTTCCCTCTCATTAAAGGAAACAGAGTCAATTTAATTAATGCATATTAATCCCCGCTGATGCTCATTTTAGCTTTAAAAAAAGCATGGCAGTGTGAGCTTCACATTCATCCATTTAAAAAAAAAACATCTCAGGTTTGATCACTCTCTGAATCAACATATAGAATAGCATGATAGCATTTGTTATAATCTTTAGATCCATTATCTGAATTGTATGTAAGGGCATTACCTGTACACATGATGACCAGTTTATTTATTGATGTTAGTTGGTTTCAGGCAATAATTAGTTTCATCGTCATGCAGTATAATCATATAGATAATAAAATTCTCAGAGATATTATGGCTTACAGTTCTCGTGTCTAAAATAAAATTTACAATCTTATGTAATTGGGAACATACAATGTATTTTTCAAAAGTATAGAATGTAATACATTTGCCTTAATGGGAAGAATACAAGCATAACGTTAAATGTAATACACCAATATCAAGATAATGCTGTGATATTAATATTAATTTTGTCCATATCACACCCCTCCAGCAACTTTTCCACTGATATTGACCGGCTTCATTTCTTGTTTGAATGTGCCCCACTGTTAGCTCTCTTAACACAACTTTATGAATGTCAGTGGATGCCACTTTAACCAACCCAATCATCATGATCAGACAGCTAACCAGGGTTGTTGAAGTTATAATAATGAGGTGATCTAAGCACCTCTGACAATGTGTTATAGTAAGTTCCCAGAACAAACCATCTACACCACACTTTTCATAGACATGAGCTTTTGGGATGTTTGAGGTATTTCTGATCACAATTGAAAATAAAGCAATATAATTGTCTTGATTTCATTTCTCACTTTGTATAATCTCACAGTAGTAGGAGTTCCAATCTAGTGATTATTTCAGTTTCTGTCTTACTAGACATCTGCTTTTCCTGCCACTACTGTTGCCACAGTACTTTTGAGCAAGGCAACTCATGCCCACACAGCTCCAATTAAGTTGTCTTTATGCTATCCTATACTCCTGAGCAAGCCTTCATTATTGATGTTCCAAAAATTGCAGTTGAAGTAAAAAACTAATTTTGCTTTTAACTGGCATTTTTGTAATTATATCCCCATATTTGAGAAGTTAACAGAACAAAAGTTTTAAACGAATTGTACAACTCTATGTCCTTAGAATGAACAAATTTCTTAACGTATTGTAATTATTTTAAAGCACTTTATCCACAGCTCTACTCTGAAATAATACGGTAACTGCACAGGCAGGAGAATGAAGTAGGAAGAAAGAAAAAAAGCACAGACCAGAAAATGGAGATCCACTCCCTTCAGATCCCATTTAGAGAGGCCCTGCACATTTTTAAAGTGTCAATTGTTTTTGTCTCTTGAAGTGTAGATGGAATGTTTGAATTCCAGTATTAACTGTAGTGCCTGCTGAGTTAAATTATGGTCCCTGGGCTGTGGGGTGGGAGTAATCAATAAGAATACACGAGGCAGTGTGTAATGTGTCTGCTCCTAGCAGCAGGGACACTGTCCCCCTTACCCTGTCCCCCAGCAGGTTAGATAAATATGATACTGAAACAGGGCACACTGGATTATATGATATCAATGTAGAATCAGGGAAGTGCTATTACACTCCCCTAGCCCACTGTGAGTACTATTGACAGGGTTGGCTTTGAACACGCTAGTGCATCTCTCTCTCTCTCTCTCTCTCTCTCTCTCTCTCTCTCTCTTCTCTGCATAATATGAAGAACCCCGGGAGGAAAGGGATCTATATTTCACTTAGCTTTAATTAAAATGGCTATTTTATGCCCATGCCTTGAAGTTGTGTTTCTTGCACCCACAAGTTAATCTGTGAAGGGCATGCTGTGATCATAATTTCAAAATATCCAGGTGCTTCTTTGCATAAAGAGCCAATAACATAATGTAAAATCAATATACAATTGATTTCATTTTTAACGCTCTGCGACATAATGCTCGTAACATTTTCCTATTGATAACTGGATCTTTTCTCTTTCTCGCGTTGACCCTGACAAATGTCCAACCAATTAACCAGTGTGCCGATGTTGTTGTTTGGCTGTATACTAGTTGCTCATACAGTAACCTCATATCACTGATCTACTCAGACTATTGATTAACTCTCCCTCCTCAGTGGTGAAAGGATCAAACCTGGCATGCCTAAAAGGCCATTATCAGCATCCACTTCAGATAACCTGCCACAACCTGATACAGCCCCTTTCACAGGTCGCAACCTCTATGGCCTCTCCAGCCATCTAACCCCCCCACCCCCCACCCCCAAACCATCATTATCATTCTTGTGTTAAATGACATACAGGTCAAGAAAACTGCACCATGTTGATGTCTTACATGTGAATAATCCATGCATCTCCTGCAAAATGTCATGCTTCTGGTTTATCAAGTAGATTTTAACATAATATAGAGGCAAATGACAAATGTTTATAAAAGACAGTTTACAATTTCTCCCGATTAAATTTAATGTACTGTCGGTGTAGTTGAATTTTCATACACATGGCCACACACGTCAATTCCTAAATAAGATTACAGTTTTCAAAGCATTCTTTTTAGGAAAAAAACACTTTTATAGCAGACAGACAAATTTAATTAAAGGTTTATAGCAGCAACCCCCAGTCTTCATTTGTATACCTCATTCAGTCATTCCTTTTATTTCAATTAAAACCGTAACAAGTGTGCTGGGGTCTGGATTTATCGCACTGTTACACTTTCTAAAGTGCATTTTTTTCATTCTAAGAGGAATTTAGATATTAAAGCATCTTTTTAGGCCAGGTATTAGTGACATTGCGGTTGCTTTCACACAAAAGATTTGGCAAAAGCTTATTTGCATAAGGTCAGAGTCAAGCTCCTGATGGAAGTTGTGCAGCATCCCTGTCTCTTAGCAACACTCTTTCTCTCTTGGTGTCTGTGTTGAACTGACTGGTCCTTGGCACTCATTTTTCACCAAGAAAATTCATAATGAAATGCCGCCCAACAACCTGCATCTATCACAGAGAGACACTCCTCACTTCCTACATGGGTTGCAATACTTTTACACCGGAATTAATAAATCAGCATTGTTTAATGGCACAGCGGAGGAGAATGTCACCACTATGTGCTCGCTCTCGCTCAGATTTACAGCGACTTTGGTTTTAGGGGGGATAAACATGTTTATCAAGAAGTGTGCCAAGATTAGAGGCAAATTAGCAGTTAATTGGAGACACCTGCAAAACAAAGGGGAGGATGGAGAGGTGGTAGTGTGGAGAGCGATAAAGGAAGAGATTGGCCTTCTGGGCTGGCCTCCACCCATTTCTTGGTGGGGGAGGCATTTAAAAAGAGGGGATTTGGTATGTTGAGAAAATGACTTTTGTCCTCTTCCATGGTGACAGCATCCAGATGCTGCCAAGAGATGTTAATAGAGGGTCAAATTTTGGACAATAGTACCCATCACTGCTTTCACAACTGCCTCCATCCTCCAAGCTGAATGCTTTCTCTGGTTAAAAGAAGGGATGTGCTCCAATTACTGTTTTTGGCAAAGGCAGCCAGCCATAAACTATACTGTAATTATCACTCTGCTCATTTCTATCATCTTAGTCACCTCGGGCACATGTGGTCTTTGCCCAGCACATTTAAACTTTCTATGACAGGTCAAATTCATACACATTTATCGCCCACTGTATTTACATCCTTGGCCTTCTTTTTCATTGCGCAGGTCTTCTTCTTCTTCTTCGACGTCGTGCTCGTCAACAACATCCAAGGCATGGCAGGTGCTGGGCGGACATTAAACCTGCTGTTTTCTGTTTCCAAGTGCGCCGCGTTTCACGACTCATTTCAGGCAGAATCTGGTTCTGAGGAACTCTGTCTGTGCGCTGGGAATTATTTCAGCTCTCCCTGCTGTTGCACCCAGATACACATTAAACTGACTCATGTCACTGCAATACTGAAAATGGAGCAAATAATAATAATGTGTTTATATTATTTTGAATTATAATTGAAATAATTATATTATTATTATTATTATTATTATTATTATTATTATAATCATCATTATTATTATTATTATTATTATTATTATTATTATTATTATTATTATTATTATTATTATCATCGAATTATATATAGCCTATAGTAAAATTAAAGTATTTTAGAATATAAATTGGTTGTGTCAGGCTAAGATCTGTTAGATTCCGGTTGCAGCCTTCTAAATGTGATTAAAATAATTCATAAATACATGCATTTAAAAAAACGGTTTGCTACATGAAGCTGTTAATCTTGACAAATGATGTAGGTGGTGGCCATGTGCGCAAGCTGATCACATGTCTAAACTGTGACACCTCCGGATTGTGATTATAACCACTAAGGTAACTACTAAGAACTAAATGAGGAAGTGGTGCCTAAATGTCTTTATTTTTGCCTTTATGTAGTTAAAAAAATTAAATAAAAAAAAACATCTTTGAATTATGTCATCATCCACTGCGATAAATCGACGGAATGTCCTTTCTCTCAATATATGAACTGATATATTTGTATTTATTTATTTACTTATGTATTTATATTTCTCACGATGTCGAAACGGAACTTTTACAAACCCTGTGTAACACACATGCTTTGCCGCCCTGTATCCGACAGCATCAGTCTCCCAGGTGAACACGCAGGGTTTCCTCCTCTCTGCTGTTTTCCGCTGCCAGAGGTCGTCCGTTTCTGTCGCGCGGCTTTTAGTGACTTCAAAATAACCAAACCATTAATTGTCACTTAATTTTATCCTTCGAGCTCGTGCAAAGCTGTGTAAAATTGTCCAAGCATAAAGTGTTGTAAATAACAAACCTTTTGAAGCTTATTGATTGATGCAGGAGAGAGAGAGAGAGAGAGAGAGAGAGAGAGAGAGAGAGAGAGAGAGAGAGAGAGCGAGGGAAATCACCTGCCTTTATCTGTCCATCTCGGGATCATGAACACACCAAGTAGGTCTAATTTCTGAGACATTCAGCTGGGATATGTCTCAATTGGGACTGAGATCAGAGGCTGTGATTGTCTATTGGTTTAGATTGGGTTGCTCAGTGCAATTCTGGGAACTTTTATTGCAATCCACAGATTGTAATGATGGAGAGCCCTCGATGTGGCAGCACTGATTACATCAGCCAGCTTCTGTCTAACTTTAATCTCAGGTATTTATTCGTTCTGTGCGCAGTCCACAAATAGCTACAGACTCTATACGTCTTTGTAATTGTTCATATAGGGACGGACTCTCCATTACAGACGGTAAGATTAACAATCTGACAGTTTTTATTCCGCTCATTTATTCATTCATTTATTGATCTTAGTGTTTATTTAGAAAACAGGCAAAGTAGGCGTTGAAATGTGTCCAGGTGCTTACATTACGCGTTAAAATGCATGTCTCGTTTCCTATTGGCTGCTGCAGAACTTTGTAATTAGAGATATTCCAAGTAGCCTACCCTTTTTTTCTAAAGAGCTGGAGGCTCCTCCTCAAAAGTTACTAAATGATGTTTTCATGCAAAGTTACCAGTGGTGAAACAAGTATTCAGGTCCTTTACTTTAGTTTAAAAAATAAAAAGCAATACTGCAATATAGAAAAAGGCATTGAAAATGTAATTTAAGAATGTACTTGTTATTAGCAAAATGCACTTAAAGTATCAAAAGTACTCATAATTCAGAAAAAGACCCTTATATTTTGTTGACTATGTTATATTACCATAGTCTTTGTTATACAATTGGATTATCATTTCTTATGCATTCATGTATTATGTGGATTATTATCCTGTGAAGTAACTAGAGCTGTCAAATAAATGCAGTTAAAAAGTACAATATGTCCCTCTCAAAATTTAGTGGAAGTTAGCATGTACTTATGCACAGTACTTGAGTAAATATACTTAGTTACATTCCACCACGGCTTTGTATAGTCAAAGCCATGTTACACTGTCATTTTACATCATAATGGTATACATCACTGTTATACATGTAAACTGTGTTTATGCAAAATCTAATTTTTCATTCTTTCTGTTTACACCAGTATTTTCTTAAATAAAAGTATGTACATAAAGTATCAAAAGCAAAAGTATCTTACGTATTATGGATTATTATATTATTGGATTATAATTACTGATACATTAACATTGATGCAGCATTTTATGTTGTAGTTGGCTGAAGCAAAGCTGACTGCACACTGTTGCATTGTTTAATCTAAAACAATGCAGCATATTATATAAACATGTTTTGTGTGTAAAATCTACATCTGCAAGTAGCTGATAAATGAATGCAGTGAAATAAATGTAAAAAGTACATTGTTATGATCACAAGTACCTCAAAATTGCACCTAAATACAGTAACTGAGTAAATGTACTTAGTTACTTTCCACCACTGCAGCTGACAATAAATCACACTCATGTGTCTGCAGGCTGTGATCACTATCAGCATGTGCTTTCCAGCATGTTCTTATGAGAACCATCTCTGTGACATATGGAGATGCTTCCTCCCACAGCCACACCTGACTGATCCTCTCCTCTCTCTGCACAGATGATATCACACAGCTAACTGCGACAAGATTCCCAAATGGCTCTCCTTTACAGTGAAACATGTCATCTGACCATGTCACCAAGCTAAACCCAAATATTGTGCATTGTTGGTAAAGAGAGGTCAGGCAACTTGTGAGTCGTGTATTTCAGGCTATGTTCTCTAATTAAGTATTCATGAAGCAGCAGTGGGAGCAAAGTATAGGTTTACACGACACTGGTGGTTCCGACGGCATCACCCCCCCCACACACACACACACACACACACAGCCTCCCATGTGTAATGCTCGGCTTTCCCCCCTCCAGCAGACAGGCCATCATTCCTAGTGTACTTCCAGCAATGATATCAAAAAGGTTTTTTGGTCAAGCCAAAGAGAGGTCACTCTAATAATACCCAGGGTCAGTGGTGGGAGCCAGCGAGTCTCCCAGTCATTATTCATTTGTTCACAGAGTTAATGACAGTTGCAGGGGGACGAGAACTTGGAGCCAGTAGCCATGTGATGTCACCAACACATGCCAAGGGATTAGGAGGGCAGGCAGGGGACATGAAGTGTGGATTATACAGGAGAATAAAACACCAACAACAACCTTTACTGCTCCATCACCCAACTCTCCTTGTTTGCTGCTGGAGTTATGACAAAAAGCCACACGGTGATGTCACCGAATTATGACAAGTGGCTGACAGTGTTTTTACTTATTCATGTCCATCATGTCCAAGCTGAATGTTCTTTTGAGAGATATTTAACATTTTTAATGCCCTCGGTTTGATGAGAGAAAATGTTTTTTTATTAAACCAAACACCATCATTCATGTACAGTCTTTATGTAAATGACTGTAATATTGTGGTTGTTTTCATGGTGGGAGGTGATCCAGCAATTTCAGTTTCTCTCATTTACAACCTTTTTTGTTCATTTATTTATTCATTGTTTTACAAATGACACTATTTCATAGTTGCCACATTGTGTGCGACGCCGTTGTAGAGCACAGTAACAACACTGGCTGAAAAACTGGAGCCTGTGGCTTTCACACAGAGAGAATGAACAATGAACACACCTTACTCAGTCACTGGGAAGAGGCAGCACACTGAACAATGAACCCCTCCCTCCTGTCTAGCACCATGTCTGATAATGACCACATCCACCACCACTGATAGCGCTCTTCTTTTATGACCTACATGAGCATACATACGACTTAGATAAAACATTTCCGGAGGGATATTGAGAATATGATCAGCTGTGCATGTGCAGCAACATCATGTTTTCATAATTATATATGAAAAAAAAGCCACATGTTGTATATGTACCTGCTGGTCACTTGATCCATGAAGCGAAACGCACCTAAAAACGCTCCATATGTTTTTTGGTCTAAACAACATTTAGTCAAACTCGTTGTTGTAAAGCAACTGTTAAAGGAGTTGCTCTCTTGTTCTTTCAGTTACATCCGCTGAATAATTAGAAAGAAAATAACATGCAATTTGACAAATTATGCTGAAGGAATCCACCAATTTGGCCTTTGTCTCAGCACCTAACATGCAGATACAGTAGATTCCCTGTTT
Source organism: Sander lucioperca (assembly GCF_008315115.2). Taxonomy (NCBI): domain Eukaryota; kingdom Metazoa; phylum Chordata; class Actinopteri; order Perciformes; family Percidae; genus Sander; species Sander lucioperca. The sequence goes on along the minus strand of NC_050179.1, from coordinate 13,314,979 downwards.
GAGCATAAGGTCAGAGTATAAATATGAACTGCATTTTGCATTACTTTCAGATGAGTGAAGCTGTCAGACCAATAATATGGGCTTTCAGTCCTACTTTCTGCCACTTATCCCCCATTCTAGGACCAAGGGGTCATGTGAAAATTGAAAGTGACAGTCAAACCAGCATGTTGAACAGGCTGATTGGACTAAGCTGTCACGGCCCAGATCAGAGCTCTTTAACACCAGGCCTATCAGAGGTCTTTCTGTTCAGGACAGTGGATCCCAATACAGGCCAGTTTATAAGAAAATAAAATCCTGACAAGGAACAAAAACATTACTAATCCAAAACTGGGAACATAGAGTGGGAACAGCCACATGAATACTAGAGATTGATGCAATGAGCTCTTAATGAACAACACATGTAATTCACGTTTTAATAAGTTTTAAAAAAAACTTTGAGGAATACTATTAACGCCAAAAACAGAAGCTTCAGAGTTCACTGAGGGGCTTTTCTCTCAGACAGGATTCAGCTCTCATTTCCAGTTTCAGATGAATGAAGTCCAGTGGTTTTCCTTTGTGGTCGTTTGAATGAAAACGTTTGTATCACCTGTTTTGCAGATGATTTAATGAGCGCGTGATGCTGTCACATGAAAGAATTTTTACTTCATCGAACGCATTCCCTGTCAATTTATATTTTGTTTCATATGCAGCATTGCATGACGCTCAGTCGAAAGCAATCAGCTCGCCGTCATCCATTCAGATGATAATAAATCACGTCATTATCACTTTTACTTAGGTCCATCTTTGAAACAGAGGGAGAATGAAGTATTTTTGTCAGGTGGAAGAATAACTTATGATCCTTTTATGTCCTGCTGAGAACCCTTGAAAATAACAATACACCACAGCAGAAGCACATGAACAACTGAAAGGCACCAAGTGTTATAAATCTGATGGGATTTGCATATTTTGCCTCCCCCAGCAAGAAGCCAGCAAAAGAAATCACATGGCATATGAAAAAGAGAAGCGGTTAGAAAACACACTCAGAAGTTAGGGTTCACATTATGAAGGATATATTTCTCCAGAACTCACTGAGGGTTTTAAGATAAAAGCTTCTTGAAGAAAATATATTTTTTATTGTTGTATCTGAAAGACTCAAAGTCAAGAAAATGATCAATCAAATAATCAGTCACAATGTGCTTATTTGACCTTTGTTCCTTTTCTGTTTGGGCATAATAGTTTCTCTTTAGTTCACTCCTCTCTTCTTTCAACTTCAACAGATTTACTTCATTACACTGTTCAAAAAATGCTTCAAGAGCCAAATACAGTGAAATCTTGGCTGTCAAATAATGTTAGTCCTTGCTGAGGGAGCACTGTCAGACAAGTTAGGAATCAAAGTGTCAAATTCTGTCTCTTATGCTATGATGGGAGTTTTACTATTAGGTTAAGGATTAGATTGTTTTTGTGTGTTTAAAGAAAAGCATGTCAAATGTTGTCTATGTATTGATGTGAATCATGCTGGTAGTAAGTATATTATCATTACTGTAATATCACGTAGAGGAGGAAGCCAGAAAAACTTAAAAGGCTGATGAGAATCATGTTAGTTTAGGGTTTTCCTTTTTTTTTAAGAGCAGGAACTTTCCTGGACTGTAATGACAAAGTTTAGGCGTATGTGGGGGGGAGGGGAGGGGAAGCTTCCTCCTCACTTGACAATATAAAATGTAAAATGTATATTTCAGCCTGTATATACAGCCTTCAGATGCAATATATATATGTGTGTGTGTGTGTGTGTGTGTGTGTGTGTGTGTGTGTGTGTGTGAAAAAACACATTTCTGCTGTTTTAGGTTCAAATCAATAACCTTTTCATGACTTTTTTTTTAAATTTAAATTAACATGCAGCTCACAAACTTTATATAATTGTATCCTTAAATATCCTTAAATCAAATTGTGGGTATTAGATTTTCTCATTCATCATTTCTGACAACACAAGTCAACAAAGAAATACAAAATACTCCTAATAAAGCAACTTCACAATCATACGTAAAAGTTTGATCATTCAAATAAGACCCAGACTCAGCAAGTGAGCACAACAAAATATCAACTGAGCTACAGCAAGACATCCTGTTTGGCTCAGGCATCAGAAAAGGATCTAAAGTTGCTCAGCAAAGGGATTGAAGCTAATAATGAAGTGTTTAACAGTCTTAATTTAAATCCTTATTTATGTTTTTTTGTTGTTGTGCCCAAACAGTGCCAAAATGATTCACAAGTCTCCAATGCTGTAAAAGAGGTTACACGTTTAAACTATAAAGGTTGTCCAACAGCCATGAAACACTTCAGAGTTGTTTTCCATCACTCGTTTCTGTCGACACAGCAAATTAGAGAAGAGACAGACAGACAGACAGACAGACATTAGAGACACTGTTGCTTTAATTGTGTGATACATGTTTTAATGTAAGAACAAAAACCTGGGCTCTCCTCCTTCCTCTAAGGGATCAGGTAAAAAGGCTCGTCTCCTGCCTTCCAAAGCACACTCGTACCGTGTCCATCCCAACATCACAATTCTCCAACCCATGTTCTCCCTTTTTTTTCTGATTCCACTGATCTGAGCTTGAAATGCGAAGACAGCAAAGCACTAAGCCTTCAAACGTGTGATTTTTTCAAAAGATCTCTAGAAGCAATCTCTGCCTGATTGACCCCTGACAGCTGCAGATCTCTTTATTTCTCTCTCTGCTGGCACTTCATTTGGCAGAAAAGCTCTGAGATTCACACCTCTGTCAGGCAGCACAAGTGTTTATTATGTGCATACACACAGAATATCTCATATAGTGCATACCTCAAAGGCATGCAGTCTTTTAACAAACATCCTGGAAATTCTGAAGAAAAACACCATATGTGTTACAGTAATTTACGTAGCTTTTCCCCCTCATATTTATTGCACAAAAATCTCCTTTCTTGCTAAACTTAAAGCGAGTTAATATTACTCGTGTTTGTATTCTTTCCACAGCCATGCAGTCAAGAAACGGAGTGTGATCCATGAAATATGTTTCCTTAATACCAACGATGAACCTGAACTGTGTCCTCTGGCTTATCTGCTCCTCAATGCAGACACATCAAGTAAAATGAGGTTGACTTCCTCCTCGTGTTTGCATTTCTTCTTTTTTATTATTATTTCACAGTCAGAAGCAAAATATTGTACACCACTACAACTCCAGAAACCACGGAGGGTGTCTAAAGAAAAAAGAAATGAGCTAAATGCGCATCATTGTATGATAACATGGTACAAAACAGATAATCTGCAAAAATACATTCATACTGTAAGTAGCAGTTACATTTAAATACACTCTCTCATTGTGTTAGATTATAAATATCCACACCACAACAAAATTACCTGAACAATAGAATGTATTCTTATGTGCAGTTTGTCTTGGTTTTATTATGGCAGCTTTTCCTCCGTCACTCGGAGTGCAGGCTTTGCCGGTGCCTCCCTCTCTGGAAATGAGACTGCAGGCTCTATCATTAGATCGGATGGCAAGTCTTTATGCAAAGTGTTTTGCATAATTACATACCAAAGCCAGAATAGCCACCCTCAAATTTTATGGGTCACAAAGCATCAACAATTGCCGCATTATTGTCCACCAAAGTCCAGCCCCACCAATGACAAGGGACGAAAAAAAGAAGAAGAAGAAGAAGAAGAAGAAGAAGAAGAAGAAGAAGAAGAACTTACTTTTCATTCCAATAAAAAAGTAAAGAAGATTATTCCCAAGCTGACAACTTGCTTACATATAGTTGCAAATTTCAGAGGACTGGCCAAGGCTTCAGGGAGCTTGATCACCGAGTCCACATTATGAAGTGGCTCCAGTAAAAGTCCTTCCTTCTCCTAACATTTTGTACAGAAGTTCTATTTAGAAAAAGGAACGTTTTTCTCTTAAGAAAATGAAGACGTTCTTCACGTGATTTTGTTCATTTTATTAAATTAAAAAAGTATTTATGTTGTGGTAAACCCAATAGTAGTTGTACAGTTGGGAGTGTATGTATATGTAATACCGAGTAGTTATAGTAATTATACCTAATATTGTTAATTATTATTAAATCTGTTATAGACTACTAAATGTATCGAGCCTGCGGGAGATTCCTTTTAGCATCCTTCAGTTCACATGTTCGGGTTAAGAATCATTATCACCTTGGTTAATTGAACCAGTTCAGTTGAGTTTGGAGCTTCAATTTATAATGCAATTTGCTGTAGTAAAAATAATAAAATTAAAAAAATTAGCTGCAATTAAAATACAACCGATTATATTAATTACATTAACACTTTTGAAGACTATACAGAAAGAGTAGAGTAAAACATCCAATAAAAAGTGAATTAAAAACGAAAACTATATCAGAATTACCTTGTTTTATTTTCAGTAATGTAGAGCAAAACTATTATTGTAGCACAGGGATTAATATCAGTATTAGGAATTAATAACAACATCGTGCTGATTTTACGTTGTGTTTGATGAGCGAATAACGTCGTTAACAAGCCGTGGTCACGATCACCTCCAACAGAGAGAATAGGGTCACAGATGAAATCAGAAACCACATTTCCTTATAAAGAAATAAGTGAATTAAAAGAGTATTAGAAACTGGTGACAGCAGAACATGGTGTTAGTTGTACAGCGTGAAAAAAAAGCTGTGATAATATGGAAACTCAGTGGGGAAAAAGGTCAGATATTTCAAAGGTGTTTGCGCAATACTCGTATTAGTGAACATATAGAGTGTTCGATGGTCTAAAACAGATCTATAAGACGTGTAAAATAATATTCGATACATGAGACACAGACCCATGTGACAGATCAGACTGTTATCACAAAATAATTACCAAGAGCATGTGATTTAAAAAATGAAAATATCCCCGATAATGATAATGCCGGCTCTGACTCACATCTCAAGACTCACATTTTGAGCTGATTGTGCAACTATCTCCACCGTCCTTTGTCACTTTTGTGTTTTATCTGTTATTTTTAATTATCAATAAGTGATAGAATAGGCCTTAGTCATCATCTAAAAAATGGTTTGTACAATGTCAATTAAAATTGTCAATAAAATAAGTGAAATTCCCAACTCAAACACAGGCTCACAGCCGCACCGCACTGCCGCTGCATGTTTTTAATATGTTTTTACATTTTTTTGATGGAGCCATTTCGCAGTAAAACTAAAGGAACATTAGACATGTAACACATAACCGTGTTGTAATAGCCAGTCGGGGCACCGGAGCACAGCTGAGGTTAAACGTGCAGAACAGCGCCATCTCGCTGTTGCGGCAGATATTCCTGCACCTTCCTTCTGCTGAGACCCTCCGTGAAGATTTGTCCTCTCATAAGGTTGACCGATTTCTGTGTGCACAGCCAGCTATGACAACAGCCTGCATGCTGCTGTCTTTTGGCGGCCACCAGTTATGTGTGTTATCGCTGTTCATTAGTGCAGGGGGTCCCGGAGCGGTCCCGGGACCTGCGGGGGTCAGTGAGAGGAGGGGGGGGGGGTGGCTGCAGCGCGTCCTCAGCAACTTGAGCAATACTGTCATTTCACTGTAATCTTCTTCAACAATATGATCACATATACACTAGTTCCCAATCTGAGGTCCCGGGACGCTCGTGGGTCACCGAGGGAGATGAACAGGGTCCTCCAGAAATCAGAGAACTCATTTCATTTCTCTTGTGGGTCATGATTGGTTTGCAGTTGTGCATTTACAGGATGTATACATTTGGTGATCCTGGATTTCAGCTTCTCGGCTGCTGTCTGTTTATGTACAAAATCCCATCAAGCCACAGAAAGTGCAGATGTGGGTCCCTGTGACAAAAAAAGCTTATCAAGCGGGTATCAAGCGGGTGGCATGCAGCGCGTTTCTGCGCGGGAGCTCATGAATTGGGAGCGAAAGAGCCCGAACATGGCATGAAAAGAGTTGTTCACACACTTATTGTCTTAAAATGCAACGTTAGGTTAGCTTGAACATGAGGGGAAACACTTTCAACTTTCAACATTATGGGGACTGTTTCTGCAACAAGCGAAACATTTTACACATTTGAAGGGGGAAATACAGAAAGGAGTAACACAATCCAGCATTACCGGAGCTGTGGAGATTCCCTGCAAAATATGAGTGGGTGGCGGTTGGATGTAAGGTCAACAATAAATGTATTCAATATTTATTTATGTATTTAAGCTTTATTTAAACATGTTCTATACAACGCGCCATTTTTTTTTTCAAACAAAATCTGATCAAGACAGCAACAATTACAGCCTGTAGAAAAAAACGCAACTAAATTATGCGTAAAAACACGGTCAAAGACGTACAGAAGTTGAGCTGAACTGTACGCAGGCCTTTGTATTTGCATGTTTTCATACGTCTGCTGTTCGCTCAGAGTTCCCAGTAAGATGCCCAGTAAGCTCCGTTCTGCAGAAATGTCAGGCGCGCGCACCCCCTGTGCCAGAGTTCAATGAACGGTGTAGTGTCTGCACCGAGGAGCGGAACAACAAACCGCCACAAGGAAGTAAATAAATAAAACTTCATGAGACTCTGCTTTCTGATAGAAATATTTCTAATGATGAGGCTTAACTTGTTTGCCATACTAAAAAAATCCGCATGAAAACATGAGTTTTCTATTAATTATCAGGAAAAGTTAAAAATTAATTTGATCTGCCTTTTTTCACCTGTGGAATATGTGAACATGTAGGCTGTTGCTCATTGTGTTGGAGGTGGAAATGATGATGATGATGATGATGATGATGATGATGATGATGATAATAATAACAGTGATGGTGATGAAGACTGGACGAGAGATAACGCTCAGGGTGTGAGTTTTTTGTTTTGTTTAAGCACCTTCAGTCTACCACCAGCATCGACCAGAATTACGCCAAATTAATTTCACAGTTTGAGGGAGCTTTGCCAAGTGCGTGTTTGAAGTTTCGGTAAAACACACACACGCACCCCCACACACTGTGAGAGAGAGCAGTTACAGGGAAGAAAATAGAAAACATCTCCATCAGCGGCGCGGTGAGGGCAGAGCCGTGAGCGGAGTGACACGAGCGAAGCAAGGCAGGCCTGTCCGCCTAATTAATGCAAAATTGATTACACATTTAGCACTTATTTGAGCAATTTATGCGGCATTTACATCCGCATAAGCTAATGTCCAATGTCTTCAATATCCCCCTCATCATCATCATCATAACAGAGGCAAGCAGCATCATCATCATGTGGCTTGATCTGCGCGCACACACAAGCGCACACAAGCAGGCATGAACCTGCACGCTCATGTGTATAGAGGGGAAAGATGAGTAAACAGACCTGCACAACTGACATTGTCAATTAAGATGTCTTACTCAGGCATTTCTTAGTGACACACACACACACACACACACACACACACACACACACACACACACAGGGGCCTCGCACGTGATCTCTGACTTAATGTGTGCGTAAAAGCTGAATTGTGGTCACATTCAGGGTCCTTCTCCATACTACTTGAGAGTGACGAGCCTGTAACATGAATACTGCGACCCCTGGAAGACTGACAACTACTGCGGTGCACCTAATGGGGATCTTAATAAAGTATCTATGTACCCCAAGTAACAAATCGATACAAGATGTAGGCCTATATCGATCAATACCTATGAAGTAGTCCTGATGAAATAATGCGTTCGGGTTTTGGGAGGCTGGGGGGGCTGTCTAATATCCAGGAGAGTGTTTGCGGTCTCTTCAAATCATCCCTCTGGCTCACCACTCGTCTCGGTCCTCCCCTCTCTGTGTGTGATCGTGTATATTAAGACAAATCAAACTACATGCTTTAAAAAGGTTCTGTCTCTCTGCTTTAAAGCACTGGGCATATCGTTACTTGATTCCCACCCCCACTGGCCCGCTTCTCCAGGAAATTTTAGTCGTCTTTCGGCTATACATATATCATTTAAATATAATAAACTATAAGCACCAGCCATCAAGCAGTGGTCAAATAGTAGCTTGCGTTTGGATTTATTTGGCGTGCAATATTCAAGCTATCATATGAAATGTTGCCTGCTTCACTGGCATTGAGATAGGCTCACCGTGAGCGCGCTTGGGTTAAGAACTGAAACAGGCTCCTCAAAATGGGGGGAAATTCAACATGGGGTAATTTCAGTCTTGCACTACATCAGCTGCAGTTGTCTTTATCTCCCCTATTTATATCATCACAAAGCGCTGTGCCCCTTTTGAAAGTCTGGCAGTGTTTTTTCTTTTTCTTCTTTTTTTTCAACTGAACTTTGCCATGTTGGTGTTGATTGGTCCTTCGTTCTGCAATTTCTTTTCTCAATTTCTCTTCTTCCTCGCAAATGAAAACTCCATGAAGAGGAAAGGTTTTGTTAAATAGGACAAATCCTTGTTTAAAGGGGCTTTAATGATCACTAGTTTTTATATGTGGACGGTGTGTTGCAGACAAGTGTGTAGTATGCACTCAGGAGGTCGAACGCAGTGCCTATAATATTTTTTTCTACAACTCCCAAACCCGCTTATATCCAATATCAAGGGACAAAAAGGCGCTTATGTTGTCAACAACATGGTCATATTTTTTGCTCAGCGTTATAAATTATAGCCGCGGGTCACATTTGATGTGCAACAATTTAGAGAAAAATCCAGGGTTATCCCTTAATGTTATTTTATTTTAATACAAGCCTCCCAAATAGACTCCTGACTTTTTCTCTAACCCTTGCTCCTTCTGATCATGTTAAAAACTACAACATCACATGGGGACTCTCGTGTTCAGTGGCCACACACTACCTTCTTCACTCACACAGACAGACGCAGTGGGATACAGAGTGGATGACAGGTGCTTAAAACACACATTACTTGTAAAGTTACAGCCTAATAGCAGTCGGCAGCTGCTGTCGTGGATGTGCGAGGAGGCGCCAGCGTGTGCAGCGCTTGTCGCTTTTCTCTTTGTGTTAAAGTGAGCCGAGGTCTACAAGGTCTTGGAGCTACAGTTCCGGGGTTAGCGGGTAGATGGCACAATTTTCTTACATTTATGGGCAGAATGTAGGAAGCCTTGTGCACTAAGTAGAAGTGAGGGACAGTTTTTTTAATGGCGAAAGATAAAGTGGAAGAATGTTCAGAAAATTAAAAAAATGCAAAGTTTAAAAATAAAGACAAATTCAAAATGAAAGAAAAACACGTTTGCTGTGGATTCAGGCATTATCACTATGTTGTAGCCAATTTCTTAGAGACGAGAAATGACAATATTAATAATGTGAATATGTTTTCTTTAAAGCCGGTGTACTAACATAAGGAACAGGTGCCCCATCTTGCTAAGCGTTTGACTTACTGTATGTGATACATTGTAAATGAGCTGCGGTGTCTCAACCTATATATGCAATAAAGCGCATGCTGCATGGGCTAATTTGTCATCGTGATAGTGCCAAGGTGCACATAATGTGCATATTTGTCGCTTAACTGTGCGGGCGTGCATGTGTGAGTACACGTATGTGTGTCTGTGTGTATGTGTCTGTGTGAAAGAGACAGAGGAAGAACGAGACTGCAAACCATATTCTTATCTTATTAAACAAATAGCCCTACGAATAGCCCGTGAGCCAGGAATAAGTTCTCAGCTTCAGTGCGTAAACCCCAACAACCGCCGATCATCAGCACAGACTCTACTGTACGCACGCCTCGGCCCCGCAGCATCATCCTGCAGCCGGTAGGATTTTTTTGGGTGGGGGTATAGGGCTACCAGCTCGTGTGTCAAAGAGTTCTCACGTCACACAGACGTAAATAAAAGTGACGTCGCAGCGAGTTACACCTCATTAGTCTTTTTGTACAATGCTAATAAATGAGCAGAAGTACAAATCATAGAGTCCAGCAAATACATCACGCTCTGTCAACTAAAATCAGCCCGGTCAATGTCGAGATCCATCCAAACCCATTCTGAAGCTCCACTTATTGTTTCAGTGTGTTTTAGAGCAAGCCGTCGTGTGCTGATATTTTGAAGGATGGTGAAGTGTATTTTTCTTTATGGATATACTGTAAATACTTGGTCCAATGAAATCATATTGGCTCACGGTAGTGGGATGTTTACCTTTAATTATCAATATGAGGTTCAGATTGGCCTCAGTGTGATATACCTCAGAGACAGTTTGGTTGGACAAGCAGTGGAAGCAGCACTGTGTGGATAAATAGCGCTTTCAGCGAGAAGCCGAGGATGAAAGACCATCAGCGTCACATCATAATCATCATTTTTATCATTATCATTATCAACAGCAACAAACACACACACACACACACACACACACACACACACACACACACACACACACACACACACACACACAGACCAGCAGCAGCAGCAGCAGCAGCAGCAAAAACCGTGGTGAAGTTGGCTTCCATACCCATCCTGATTAAGCCTCTATACAACAAGGCTAATTCTATTTCAGGCCTAACTCTCAAATCAGCCAATACTACTAATAATTAAGGATAGGCCAAAGGTGTATAGCATTACAATATCACGAGCGTAAATAATTGACATGTAAACCCATCACATCCACTTCTTGGATATTCACACATTTCTACATTTAAGATTGAAAAGTTCAAATGTGTAGCTTTCAGCAACTTCCTGTCAATCAAGCTCAGTGATTCAGTTAAAAATAAAAGGTAGACCATAATAACGCAAAGAACAGCCAGTTATATCAATAGAAAGCAATTGGATTTTCAAAAAATAATTAAAAAAAATTTTTTCCTGTCAATATAACTTATATTATTTGGATGCTACTGTTTATGCTTTATGAATTCATGCCATCAATATTCATGTGAGCGTCCAAAGGTGAAACTGTTCTCTGCGGTGGGGAAGCCGAGTTGGGTATTTCTCCACTATGTCCCGTGTGTGTGTGTGTGTGTGTGTGTGTGTGTGTGTGTGGGGGGGGGGGGGTCTACTGTTATGAAATGTTATTATCTGTTGAGGCAGAGCGCCTTATTACAACTGGTGTATTCTATTTCTGAATTTTAACCGACATCAGCCTTCAATGCATTATTTTCAGTCTAGTCTAGTAGGCTACGTTACTGATCGGCATTTTTATAGAAAATAATCTTAACCTTGTAGCAAAAAGTGAAGGCGTTGATCGGGCCTGTTGGCTGACTGATTAATTATTTTGTAATTCATTAATCACTTTCATAGGGCAAAAGGGCAACATCCTGCCACAGCAAATTGACTCCACTCCCCCCCTACAACCGAGCACACACACACCACACGCACACACACGCACACACACACACACACACACACACACACACACACACACACACACACACACACACACACACACACACACACACAAGTTCACACATACGTTTGGGAAGTAATAAAACATGGAAAAACTTGTGTTTTCAAATTCATAAATTATAATTTAATACCAAGAACAAATTTACAGCAGAATGCTTGTTTACAATAAGCTAACACAAACAAACAAGAATTGTGTTCAACTATAAACTTTCACACACTCACATATATCACTTGCAATTAATAATAATAATCATAAAAAAAGTATCTATACGTTATCAATACCCTGCAGTCATATATTTTTATATATTTATATAAAAACGTGGGTCAGTTTAAACTGTTCATAATTACAATCATGTATCATTCTCTGGTCCATATGTGGCTACGAACAGCCAAAGATCAGTGTTCAATCAGTGATCCCTTTTAATTCAACCACAACATGGTGTTTTTGTGTGTGTTGAAGAAAAGCCTCAAAACAAGGACAAAATTGCTAGCTTCCAAATACACACACGCACGCACGCACACGTTCTCACACACGCGCGCGCACACACACGTTCACGCACACCACGGCACCTGTCAAAGACCAAAGGAGCAATAACACTAAAGTTAAAATATCAACTCCTTTTCTCAAACCTGCTCACCCTGTTTAAGTCTGTAGCCTAATAATGAACGTCGTTTCTTTTCTTTTTTGTTTCTTTAAATACAAGGGCTAGTGTACTGAATGCACAGATTATATCTATACAGTCAAAAAAGAGAGAGAAAACATTTACATTTATATATCAAAGGTAAAATAGGTTAGCGACCTGTGGCCATGCATTCACAGTCTAAATATACATGAAAAAGAAAACATTTGTAGTAATATGTATATACATTAAAAACATAAATTTCAGTGCTACTAGCTAAGTCTGCCACTCAATTTTGAAGACGTTGTATTACCGAGGAAAAAAATGGCAACCACAGATTTTTCTTAATCACATATACTTTGTATAAAGGAAAAACTCGTTGAAATGAATTGACCTATATTTACAAGAATACTGCCTCTAATCAGTGTTTTTCAAGTGAAATACACGACTGAAGTTTCAAATCTAATTGTGTTCCTCCAAAATGTTGTCGGCCTACTTTAACAACGTTTTGATAAGAAATCACATCATGCTTGTCAGGCACTTAATGCTTGAAGTGAATAAAGGTTGACATTTCAGGGACGCTTTAATAATACTGCTATTAAACACTACTCTGGCTAGGCTTCAAACTTTTATGACCCTTGACCTCTCCCTTTTTTTTTATTTTTTTTTAAACAAGTCAGTTATGCTTTTTAGTGCAGTTTGAGCCACTGCAAACGCCCTTGAATGCACATATAACACATTAAGAGCAACCTGTAGATACCTTTGTAACAGCGGGATAGGCAACTTGTAGGATTTATTTCATTGTATCCAATTGGGGAACATATGCCAACTATTCAAAGCTGGATGAAATGGGGAAGACTTTTCTGCAAACAATTTGGAAAACAAACTGGATCGTGTAACGTCATATTAATAAAGAGCAAAAATGTTTCCGCTGGGTCATAAAGTTGAACAAAAACGCCCTTTTCCCAGATGGTATTGGTCATCCTAAGAATATAAGTGCGCTTGCAGCATTAAGCCTATAGATTATTAGCCTATACTCCTATTGCTGTGGTTTTAATTCTTTTTAGAACTTTTTTTTATTATTATTTTTTTTTACACCTTTTCAAAATAAATCATTGTCTTAGAAAATAACAACACCTGTACTACAGAAATCACATAGGCCGGTTTGGAACCAGAAAGGAGGAACAAAGAAAGTACAAAACACAGCTATACATGGACACAGGACAAGTCATTTGAGAAATGAAAATTCACGTTTCTTATTTTCCCTTTCTCCAGTTTTTTCTTTTTACCCAAATTATCATTTTTAAATGCACTTAATACTTAAATTTTCCTTATAAGGATCAACAAAATCCCCTTTCCTTTTTTTCCTCATTTTCTTCTTTCATTAAAAAAATGAATCGGAGCAGGTTGTTCTGCATGAACACTGGGAGCTTGTATCTGCCATTTTGAAAGTTCAGTGGATGTCTCAATTTTTTTTTTGGAGTAGGGGGGAATTCACAGTCATTTACGTCAATGTCTTTCTTCATGAAAGCCAGCCCCGTGTAACAGCCGGTTGGTTTTTAATTCCTTCCACAAAAGCAGCTATAATCATTGTAGTCTCGCAGCCCCCCAACCCCACCTTTTGTTTGTTCGTCTCCTTCTTGGTTTACTGAATTGACATGTAAGGCCAGTTAAAACTGCTCCCCGAAAGCAACATATCCCTGATGAGAGTTTCAATTGGGGTTTTACCTACCAATCGGACGAAAAATAATTGTTCTATGACCGAGGAAGAGACTGTGCGGAGGGAAGGCAAGCGGAGTAACAACTTCCCAAACCGTGTTGGCTGGTTGGGATACTGGCTCCGGACATATTCCTCCAGGGCGCACTGGGACTTCTCCTGCAAACTTTCCACATGGGCCACATCTGAGAGGCCACAAGCATCTGGGAGGGGGGGAAAGCAAATAAACATTAATAAAGTGTAACCTAAAGTGTTTCTCTCACTAGGAGTTTTTTCCCTACTGTGGTGATATACTGGCGGAAATTGATAGCCTGTCACGTTTAGGGGTGTGGGGGGGGGGGAACAATTATTTTAGGAAATTATTCTTATCCCATTATATGTAAAAGGGGAGTGTATTTGTCTCGAGGGTTGTTTTCATAAATAACTAGTGCACATATTTTTCAGTGTATGAAAATTATTTAATAATAACATTGCGATAGGTGAATTACCACACCACAAATGAAAAATATAGTTCTGCACTATTGTGGTAACTTCTATTGATTTAACAATTATATCATATTTTATTTAAAACATATAAATATATAGACAAAATAACTTAAAGAGGCAGAGGAAAATGTGAGTGTTGCTTTGCCACTATCTTAATTCGGTGTTCCTCCTTTCATCGCTACTATAACTCGGTTATTTCCCTCGATAAAAGCCACTTAAAAGTGAACTAAATAATTAAGCATATTCATAGCTAAAGACTGTGTTTCAGATGGGCCTGTCTTTCCCAGTCAGTGGCAGAGCGAGGAAGAGAGGAGGGGGAGGGAGAGAGGGAAAGACAGGGAGACCTACTGACCTTTAGTGAACAGAGATTTAGCTTGGAAAAAAGGGCCCATAGCCTACGGAGTTGCCGTCATACTATACCACCAGAGTCGCATAATCACTATCTTTGCTGCTGCATGTGGGCGGCAGCTGATTATGCGCCAAAAACGCTTGTACGCGCATTGGTTAAGTCTGTAAAGTTTATGCATGACAACAACCAAACAACCAAAGTAGCAAAGGCGTGTCATTCAAGCTACAACACACAGCTCATGTTCATGCCTCCGGGACTCAGGTATGGAGGAGACAAATTAAGCCATCGTGGCCCCATAAAGGCTTAATAATAAAATCCAATGACCTGAAATGTGATTTCTTTTTGTGTGTGTGTGTGTGTGTGTGTGTGTGTGTGTGTGTGTGTGTGTGTGTGTGTGTGTGTGTGTGTGTGTGTGTGTGTGTGTGAAAAGGCTAACAAACCATAGTGGGCTGATAGAGCTAAATGAAATACAGAGGCTGATGTCTTGCAGGTATGATATAATTTCAAAGACATGCATTCATTCTATGGTGAAACCTTGTAAATCTCTTCCACTGATTTTTATTTTTCCCTTTAATGGTGGAGCTAATGTAACAAAATAGCTGGGAAGTTTGGGTCATGACCTAGTTCTGGAGTCCAGAGACGTCTTGAATCCTACTAGGCGCAGAGAATATTTCTGCAAATAAAAATTAAAGCCGCACCCCCTGGCACTGCTCAATATCACAGAATACTATGAGATTCGGACATATTTGCAATTACAGGGTGTGCATGGGTCCTTTTTGTCGGACGTCTGTCCCCTAAATGACACGAGAGCGTTGAAACCTGCGCTTTGCTTTTACTGTGTGCAAATGGGACATTAGGCTTGTCTTTCTTTTTCTATTCCCCTCCCCCTCGGAGCCTGACATCATTTATATCTGTCATTCCCTACAAACAAGACGTGGGGTATACACACATTGATAAATGGCGGAAAAAAAATATGAAAGTGTAGCAATTAATCTGTAAGCTATTGGATTCTCCAAAATGTGTTAATAGCTATATTTTATGATGCTTAAGGTAATTCTTATGAAGTTATCGGTTTTACTTAACTCGATATTATGTTGTAATATTTCAGTCACTTCCTTCTCTTTTGTTGTCAATTTAATTTAAAAATCCCTTGCGTGGTAATGCCACAATTTCCAGTTTAGCACTGTGTGTGTGTGTGTGTGTGTGTGTGTGTGTGTGTGTGTGTGTGTGTGTGTGTGTGTGTGTGTGTGTGTGTGTGTGTGTGTGTGTGTGTGTGATAAATCAGGTGGTTTTATAATTAAGTAGCCTAAAACTTATCCAAATTCCCTTGACCATGAAAGCAACATGTAGGTGGACATTTAGGGTGTTAATCTAAGACAAGCAACAACCTTTATAGTCAGTGTATATATTTAGGTCAGCGTTGATTTAGCTGATGTCAGTGAACATGTTAGCGACATTCACACAGACTGAACTTGGAGTGTGCCAGTCTATTGTCTTACCTGTGGTGAAGAGCACAATTGCCTTTAAGCAGCTATATTCAGCAGAGTCAACGTGCAAAGCTTTGAGCTTTTCCACTTGTTCTTGGAAGATCCTAATGTGGTCCATAAAGGCCACCACTCTGTCCGCAGACATGGGGGAGGCGTGAAGGCCAGCCGCCGCCAGGAGAGGAGCCACATGCAGGGGCATGGAGCACTGCGCGGCGTTGAGCACAAATAACTCACTCCAAGTCAACCTCAGAAGAGCCACCTGGTCGGTGATCTGAAGGTCTGGAAAGAAGGGAATATTCCTGGCCCACTCCACGGCGCTGAAGAGCATCCTGGCTGCTAGTTCACAAATGTTCTCGATGCCCATTATGTTGTTGGGTTGCATGCACTGACTGCCATACCGGGACGTCGGGTAGGGCTCCGCTCTCAACAGAAGAGAGATATATCCGGATAAGTAGGAATGGCAGTGCAGTGGGTCTCCATTTGTCAAGGCGAACTGACCGTGGTGTGGCTGTGTGGGTGGCACCCGTCCCCTTTGCACGGCTGCAGTAAAAAGAGAAACTACAGATATTGAAGCCTGAATTCTACAAATCATCACACTATATCATTCTTGGCATAGAGACTGCTGTCAAACATTGTACATTTTAACAGTGCAGAAAACTGAATCAAAAGCTCACACCCTAAAACAAGTGACACACAGCATGTTTGCTATATAGCCATCATAACACACACACACACACACACACACACACACACACACACACACACACACACACGCGCGCGCAATGTTATTGCATAGGAGTTTAAAAAGGTTGCATATAACAAAGAGACAGATAATGTAGACTAGGCTACTGAAACACCAGATATGGGCTTTAAACACGTTTAACACAACACATCCACATGTCTAGCTTTAAAATGATGTTATTCGGCAACAGCAACATGAGCTGGCTGTGAAGGAACACAAAGAGGGCAAGGGAGACCTTGCATGTTTAACCCTTAACCTACTTAGCAATTCATCTCGTTTTACCATACACGCAGGCCTGTTTTCGACTAATATTCAAATAAATTCTCAAGGTTATATGGAGGCTTTGTGTGCATAATTCACACTGATGTCCAGTTTTAGACACAGTGAACAAGACATGCGGGATAGATTTAGAGATGTAGCCTGAACACGCTATCTCTTAATTCGATACTCGCCATAATAGCGCAGAAGGCTATTGTATAATCTATTCAGTACAGATGTGTCTCTACGCTCATGGCTTTATCTAAATATAAAATTCGATAGCCCTAGCCTGGCCAGGGGTCGGATCGTATTTGTGAAATGCAGAGCTATAATGCGCTGGAGCTGGATACTATAATGTAACGGCTGAAAGGAGCTCCGGCGAGCCCCGTCTCGACCACAGCAGAGAGCGGCTCCATTGCGTTCTCCTGCTGCACAGCCTGGGAGGGAACAGTCGGAAGAGAGAACAGGCTATGGGGGCGACATAAGATGATTTCATATCTGGAAGCCTACAAGCACAAACACATACATAAATAAGAAAACATAAAGTCCCAATACCTTCCCGTCTCATGCCGACTTTGAGGCATTTTTTGAGGCGGCAGTACTGACACTGATTGCGGTGATGTTGGTCGATTGGACAATTCCTGTTGGCACGGCATGTGTAAGTGAGGTTCCGTCGTACGCTCCGTTTGAAGAAGCTTTTGCAGCCCTCACAAGTAAACTGGCCATAGTGTTTGCCACTAGATTTATCCCCACAGACCACGCATTCAATGTGCTGTGGCTGTTTCTCCGACTGCTGCGTCGTCTGGTTCGTCGGCGTGGACTGTGTGTTGTTCGGGGGTCCTTGGACCGGAGTCTGAGGGGTCGGAGGGGCGACCTGAGAGGCTGTCAGATTCAACTGGCCTGGTTGAGGGGTGGGAAGAGATAGTCCTCCTTGGGTTTGCGAGGAAAGGGTGCCTTGGGTGTCAGCCACATCGTCCTGGGAGCCTCTCCACACTACCATTGCCATATCTATCAGTCAACGTAAAGAAACTTTTTGTCTGCCGTGTTGGTGTCGCGGTGAATAATATCTCAAGGAAACGCGGTAAACTGTGATTAACAGCCGGACACACAAAATGTCAAATCTAGCCTACGTTGAATCCACTCAGAATCTCCTGATAACTGTCGATTTATTGCTGTTGGAGACGTTGCGAAGCACGTTTTCAAAACTGATGCGATGGCGAGCTGAGTCGCTGCCTTGCGCTTAAAGGCCAAGTCCAGGGGCGCTTACAGTCAGCCATCCAGTACACCCATCAATGGGAAATGTAGGCTAAATATTAAAATAATCAGCCGAGGTAGCATGGACTATTCAGTGAATGATGGAGCAGGGTTGGTAAGACCGTGCCTGCAGCAGCATAAAACAATTGGTGAGCACACTGTAGCAGCTACTATCAAGTTCCAGCACAAGTCTTGAAGAAGAAAATCACCAACTGGGTAAAAAAATTGCGTCTTCTTCCTTTTCTTCTTGTGAGGTAGCGCCAGCAAGCGCGCAGCTGAAGCCAATGTTTTTTGGAGAGCCTGAAATATGAAGACAACTCTCCCAAAAAAAGCGAAAGCACTAAAAAACAAAAAACAAAAAAACTAAGATCACAACCTACAAACCTCCTCCGTGCACTGAAAAATAATAGGAAAAAGGAGTAGAGAATCAAAGTGATCAAATATGTTAAAAAGGCGGAGGTTAGGAAGTGATTTGCGATTGGTAGGAGCCGGGCTGGCAGAATGCTTTCTCTCTGATCAGCTCACTGAGCTCTCTATATAGTGAACTTTGACACGACTGCTGCAACTTAGCACACGTTACCATGGAGATCAGCTGCCATATAAGGAAGGAGAGTGTGTTTGACTGGTCAGAGCTCAGGGACCTCCCCCTGAACCCCATTGGCTAGTCGGTACTTGTGCTACTTGGTACCTTGCCAGAGCCAGCATGGAGGTCGAGAGGGCCGCTTGGTCCTAAAAAGAGACGATTTTCGGGAAAAGGAATCATTTCTAGTCACTCAAATCGCACAGACTATAGAATATACTTACATTCCTGGTAAAGCCTTATCAATTGCATGAAGAAAACACAAAATCTTTATTCAATTATTTGCCTCATATTGCGTTACAGTACATAGGCTATCCGTAGCCTTAAAGCTGAAAGAGGTTTTGTCCCTGAGACACAGGTGCACCTTCTGGACATGCTCTGTACTCATTACAATAAAACTGTCTATTGTACCCAAATCTTTATCCTTTAGGTGTGTGGATAAAAAGACAGAATACACATTTGAGCAAAACACACAAGAAGAAAAAGAGACAAAACAAGACACTCTTACTGAATGATACTCTAAATTAAGATTGTGGACATTAAAGGATAATTGTGAATAAAACAGCACGTGGAGACTTATTTGGACTATGCACATGTAAAGCAACACACTGAAAAGGGTCACAATAATAACACCATGTCTTCTCAATCTGTACATTTCCCCCCACATTTGTCCAAGTTCCCGTATTTGTACAGGCTAATATACCTAATAGCGCTTCTAATCACACCAGGTACCATTCTTCACAATCCACACCTCTTATAAAAATGTTATGATAGGCTACTGACATCATCTGGGCACCCGCTGTAGCCTGCTAATCCCCCACGACCGCAAATATCCCTAACATACCAGGTCAGAAAGGCTAAATCTGGGTCTCAGAAGTCAGATCTTTTTCTGTATGTGGTCAAAACGTGAAATCACTACAGCTTTAAACAGGGACTACATTTAAAAATGTCCCTTGAGGTCAAAGGCCATGCCCTTCACATTAAGGTTAGGATGAGAGTTAAGCCACTAAACTGCACTATAAAAGCGGTTGTGGTCATTTAGATGCTTTATAATGCCTATCAGATGTTGCTTTATAATAAAGATAATCTACAGTTTGGGATGATGGCAAACAGTGAAGGATGCCTTGCATGTAAAACGGGGTCAGTGGTTGCTGAGATTTGCTGCCTGCATGGTTTATATTGTTTTAGGCTTGTATTTAAATAGCGGTAAAGACTGGTTTACTTTATGCCCGGAGGCAATCAAAGTTGAGCTGCAGGTAAAACTTCACGGAGCCATACAGATGAACTATATAGTCTGAGCTGTGTGTTAGTCTATAGAGAGCAGCAGCAGCAGCAGCAGCAGCAGCAGCAGCAGCAGCAGAAGCATGCATTGTCGCAGGATGTATTACAGTATATGGGTGCCCCCTAGCGTATGAAGTTTTTGCTTCAAATAAGATTCAATTTAGAGGAGCCATCCGACACGGAAACTGCTTCAGTCTCTTCTCCCGCATCGACCAAACTAACGAGCACCATTTTAAACTGATGCCTGTTTGTTTAAATTCTGTTTTACATGACTTGGACGGCAAAGCTTTGAGAGTTGCCAAAGTTGGATTTACTTTTTGCCACTTCAGGCAGTCCCAGCGGTGGTATTTAGACCAATGATGTCTTTATTCTAAAACAAATGAGCCGATTATATTTTGTCTGCATGATTATTTTGTCGGTTTTATTGACCGAACCCGTGAAAACGGAGAGTCTGTAAATAACAAACTGCGAAAGGTATCCATTTACCGAGGATCCAGCTTCAAATGGTAAGTATACATTTTGCAAACTTTATTAGGATAAATCGGCAAAGTAGCACTGCGTTATTTCTCAACTCTAAATTAAATAGCGTCTAAATAAGCGGACAGACGTATCTGTTGAAATAAAAGACATGCACTGCTGCAGACAGAGAATCTAGTAACGTACATATACGATGTTTCTAGTGCGCATTGAATACGGGCGACTCTGTCAGTCATTTTCGCGTATTATCCAAGTGTTCATTTATATGGTGATCACAATAAGCCCATCAAGTTTGCAGATACCAATTCATAAAGTTATGTGATAGTGATAGAGAGGAAGGAGGCTGTATTCTTATAGTAACAGACCACCTACCAAATGCATATGTGGCTTCGTCCGTAGCGGGATGCATCTTCTCTCTTATTCAGAATATATTTTGTCTTCTTTTTTTCGACACAGTGCTCAGAATGAAACTGGCAAAAGCTTCCTCTCCAACAGACGGGAGCAAACATAAAAAGCACGCTGTTTATTGGAGAATCTGTAAATGTCTGATCATGCGAAAACTTTAGAGAGCCGGAACAAACAACTGATTCACGTCAATGTATTGTTGAGCGAGGAATTGGAAATATAAGTGCCTTCCGAGCAGAATATCATTTGACTGCCTCTGGAAATGATAGGCAGGTTTTACAGCAAAGCAGAGAGCCTGTGCGCCTTTTCTCTCCTACAGTAATATGGCCAAAGCGCGCTTGTACGCCGCTGCTTTGTGTGGGCTACTGAGAGAGGGAGGGGGTGAAGTCAGAACAGACACCTGTCTTTAAGTGTGGCGAGTATGCATTGTGGGATTCTCCATATAACAAATTATATGGAGATTGGAAGTAAAGATGCAATAAGACCTATGATTAGAGCTGTAATTAAAAACAGCCAAATTTAAATTTTATTGTAAAAAACAACAACAAAAAAACAATGTGCTTAAATGGAGCCTATATCAGCAGTGACTATTGTGATATTATTATTATAATTTTTACTTTTATTAATTGACATTAATTATTAATAATAATAATAATAATAAATATATAAAATTACTGTGTGCATTGTACAAAATAAATATATAAGCGACTAAATAAACAGTATCTCTCTTATTTCTTTTTTTTTACAGCTACGCCTCTAGCAATTATACACAATTCAGATAATAAGAATGCCTATATAATATGATAATAGCCTCAATTAACCTTGCGTAAATCTATACTGGGTTGAAAAATGAACAGCTTTTATCCACGCATAAACATTTCCACACCAACACAATTGATTTGCTATTAAACCCCCTCCGAAAGTCTTGTGCTGCAGTTTTTATTTCCCGGGTTTAAAAGTTTCCTCTGTGTGATTAGTAGTTGTTCTCCCTTCAAGCAGAGGATAAAAGCACTATATGCTCAGCAAGCCTGCATGCACACAACAATAGGGCTGCCCAACGGGACCAGTATCGATTAAGACGAGACAGAGGATGTCGCCTGCACTAAATATTTACTGATCACACACAAATAGCTGGATCTTTAACGATTTCCCATGCTCCGGCTGGGAGAAAGGACTAAATCACTTTATTATTGTTAGTAAAACAAAAAACACGTTCTGGAACACAGGAGTGGAGATGTGCTGATTGGGATAAGTGCAGTTAAATGAATCGATAGTGAGTAGATAATAGTTGAGATTTACGAGCGTGCAAAGAAAAAGCTTTCATTCATGTATCAGGTTAAAACTGACAGGTGCACTGCGATTGGTAATTCTTTTTATATATGCCAACGCGCGCGCACTGGTCAAAACAAGGTAAAGGCAACATATTGTAGACTAAACCTTCGCAACTACCAGGGTGAATTGAGTGAAAATTATTGCATATTAATCTGACTTTTTTTTTTTTTTTCTTTTTTTTTTTATAAAAAGGATTGTGCTGCTGACGGCAAGACACTCCTCTCACACTTGTGTAAAAACTGGGATGAAAGTTGACTTTAATGTCATCGCTGCCTTCACAAAGTCCTTCATTGAGATAGGGGGATACTGACCCGGAGGTCTCCAAGTTCCCGGCCTAATTAACCCTCCAGACCCGCGCAGGAGCCAATGTTAACCATGCTAATCAACTTCAAGAGTCTGATTGAATTAGATGACTGGAATCAGGACATAAACTAAATTGCCCCCACTTAAAAAAACACCATGAAGAGATTTTTTTTTTTTTTTTTAACAACTGACTCAATTTAAATTAACATAACATGTTAAAATAGAGGTATTCATTTCAGATAACTAAAGAGATGATTTACTAGTTAACCGTCAACAGGTTTCAGCTGTTTCTAATATAAAATTAAACAGCACGCTTTCAATATTCAAAACTCTCTTTTACAGCCACAAATTGTTTTGTCCTGCTTGATAAAGATCACTTGATTGATGGTGGTTGTGCCCCATATGTCATCGCAGTTTTATCTGCTGCATTGCATAATATCAATCAGTAGCCTAACCTAAAGGCTTTATTCTCTCCCCTCTTTACAGCAGTGCTTCATTGTAATGTTGCTTATATGCAAAGATGAAAAAACTAGACCAATTAGCTATTCAAATATGTGCTTAAACATGTGGCTTCATTTAGGTAAAGAATATTTGCTGACATAATTTAAGTTTCAAGAAGTTACTTTGACTCATATAGCAAGATATTCAGGAAGAAATAAAAGTAACATAAGCAAAATATTCTCATATATAAGGATATTTAACATTTAGATTAAAATATAAATATAAAATATTTGGAAATTGTGTGGGCATAAAATGATTAGCTCAAAAGTAGTGATATTTAAAAAAATGTTTTGACATACGGGTTTCATCCTGATAATCTATGCTGTGTGCGTATTCTTATAGCATATAGTTTCTTTTGATATGACTTACTTCGTGGTGGAATAAGTGACTCTTAAGCATGGCTTTTACAGACTTTAATGACACAACTATGTCTTGTCCTTCAGGCTTCTTAATAATATGTAATTACAGAAAATTGCATTCCATTATCACAATTAACATCCCCTTATTGTAAATATGGTGTGTGTCTGTGTGTAAGCGATTTATTTGTTTGCATGCACAAGTAAGTTATATAGAGGCATGTATTGTGTGAGAAAAAGGTTCATACCATTCACCTTTTTATGCTTCAGTGTTAGCAGACATACATATGTCTTAGATGAGACATAAAGAGTTCATTCAGTGGCGTAGATCACTTTCTCTCCGTCTGCGTGCCCCAAGGGCCACTATCTAAAAAGGCAATAGATCCCAGATAGCTCACTGTGTTCAATTTGCCAATGATAGATTATAGTGCCAATTTAAACAGATAGGGATCAATTTGTCTCAATGATAACTCCTTAGGCTGACTGCCAGCATGCTCCTAATGTATTTGTAAATGCTGGTTGTTTGAATCGCGGCTGTTGAAGTGATCAAAACTGTAGAATGGAGAGAAGATATGAGAAGTGATAAATGATGTGTTGTTTTGGCTGCTAAAGACTGCATTGATGGAGCGTACATGATGATTACTAGAGGCAGCAGCATTGCAGCAGCAATGACCAAGAGGTCAATGGTTTAACTCCAAGGACTCGCTGGGAAAGTCTGGGTAGGGCAATTGTGTGATAAGTGCACTCTAACCCCTAGGAGCTACTGCTGAAGTACCCTTCGGCAAAGCAGCTTAAACCCCATCTGTCCCAGTGGAGCTGTACAGCGACCGGCAGTACAAGACTGCGGTTTTACTGGTCACTTGCGAGATGTGTCTCTTTGAGTGTGACCTACCCTCCCTTTTTTTTTTTTTTTTTTTAAAGAGGGAGAGTGGGCAGTGTACTCGCTTCACACTTTTTTTTTCATGTACTCAGACAGTGAAAAAGTTTTGGAGAAGACACAAGAAAGAAAGCTGTGGCAGCATTCAGTCCTGAGCCAGACACAGTTCACATGTGGCCCCAAAGGCAGCAGACAGTGTATTGAATTACTGTAACTCAAGATGTAATGTGGTAGCACTATGGTATATGTAAGAATTACACAAACGGATGTAGAGGAGGCTAACTTCAGCTTCAGCTTTCTATTACAGCTATAAAATGTTCAATTGCATGCTTTATTTTTCTTACATGTCACCTATAACCATTCATTAGTTAAAAAGGCAAACATACTTTCTATAGTGATCATCAATGTCTCATTATCATTACATCTACCAATTATATCAAACTGTTATTGCCATGTGAAAACCTTGTATCTCTGGGTTTTGTGATTTTCATGTGTTAATTTACGGTAGAGAATGACATGGTTTGTAGTACGAGGAGAAAACACTTAAAACTCAGCTGGATCAACTTAAAACCATAGCGGTGTTTCTTATGTGCTGTGTATAATTGCAATTTGCAGTGTCACACCTGCCACATATATGACTAATAAAGTTTTAAGACATCATATGAGCTGTGTTTTAACTGTTTTTCTTAACACGGCACCTAATGTTGTGCAATTACATTTCAAGAAGTGATTTTTCCAGTTTTACTGTGGTAGTTTACAATAAATGTGTTATTAAAGCTTTCTTTCTTTCACTGGAATTATTCAATTGTATGTGACATGCTGTTAAAATCTACAATGATAGGTTGGAAACAGTGAGAGTGCAGCTCCCTATTTGTTTAATTATTCTGTTTAGCTAAATTTGACTTTGGCTTCACTGATTCTGCAATACAGTGAAAATTTAGGAATACCCTGTGGGTACTGCAAGTTATTGAAAATAAGAATATTATATTCTACATTGTATAATGATATCATCTTTCTGTGGTGCAAATGTGCATGATTTAGAAATATGTGAAAAAATAAGAGTACAGTACTCATGTTTCCTGAAATTGAAACTGGAGTTAACACTAAAATTAACAACAGTAACATATTATATCAGGCGCTTCTACCAGTTCCAAGCATAAAGACTGCAGGCTGAGAAATCAATCAAGCTGAAATGTTTTAACCTAAGAATGCATTTCTCTGTGAAAGTGCTGCAGACATAAATTGCATCACTATGAACAAAACCAGCAGCCTGTGAATATTGACGCTGTTAACTACATCTCTACTTCCACAGGTACGGATTCAGCATTTGTGAATGGAACGTATTGTATAATAGCGGCTGCATAACATATTGTATAATAGCAAATATTGCCATTTAAGGTTTTTCAATCACACACATTCCCATGTGATCAATGGTCCTTGTGAACTGATGGAGGGAATAAAAAGCGAATGGGATTTGATTACACCTTGACAAAAGTGATGACTCCTTCTTGGTGCAAAGATGACCTCAAGGGGAAAAGCCATTAAATAAACAGGAATCACTTATTCACAGGATCTTGGTTACTATATCGTCATATGAGGACACGCAGAAGCTGCTTCCAGAGCTAACAGCATGAGAGTCAATACTCCCAGGATGATGTCATCAGAGTCAAATCTTAGACTTGCTCCACTGACAATAAATTGAGACGACATGTGATAGTGCCCAGAGGTTAGACAAAGACATGACTTGATGTGCTCTAAAATACTTTCTCAGGTGTAAACAGAGGTAAAACAGAATTTGTTTGTGATGTGTAGTCCTGCTAATTAACTACCATAGTCAGCAAGGCAGTTATTATAAACGTATACAAAACTTGTCTGTTTTTGTGTCATATTTCACTATGTTCACCAACACTTTTCTAAACACATAATTTCAATGGCAGTTCTTATATCATGCAACCACATTTCATTAACACTACAGTCAATTTGTATTTATTCAGATTTATTCTAAAATGCATTTAACAGTGAGACAATACCAGACTATTCAATAACCAAATGTCAGTATTTGAATGTTATCCATGTACATTAGGACAAATCAGGACAGTTACAGTCTACTACTTGATATTGTGTCATACCAGTGCAGAGGTCAACAAAGAGCACATGAGGAATATGTGTTCTCCACTGTACAAAGATAAATGTGTATTTCTGAATGTGAACTGTCAAAATAAAATGCTACACTGCTGTAATGTGAAGCTGACTTGAAAATAAATATCCACGTAAATGTTTTCCACAAAGTGGGACTCTAAGTCATTATCTCTGAAGCGGCTCTTTACTTCACAGCCTGATGACATCACAGCTAAAAGTAGCCGCAGCATTTGGTTTCTGTCAATAAGGGATCCATGGTGGTTTATGTTCAAATGTAAAGACATCAAGAGGAGGTGTAACCAACTCTCCTCCCTTGCATGTGTTACAACAACAAAATAAAGCACCTGATGACATGTGCTTATGTGTGAGAAGTATTATCTAACAGTAACAACATTGGCATGAGTCTGATTAATTAGATATAACTTAAGACATAATTTTCTTCCAAGATGGCCCCCCTACAAGTTATAGACTAAATTATCCGATTTTTGAATGAGTTTTTACATGTCCCGAAGTAGTGAGGATTTATTATGGAGGAATGAGTTTAGATAACAGCCACTGTACTTTATTACCAGCATTATTGCAGAGGTGCAAAGTGAAAACAAAATGAACAAAAATACAAAAATGGTTTAACATGTTAAATCATAAAAATGGTTTAACATATACTAATGTAAACCTGTTAGGTATTTTAACTTCTTATTAAACACAGCATCAATACTGTTTATCAAGTCATCAAGTCAAGTCAAGTAGAACTATATATGTCCCAAAGGGGCAATTGGTTTTGCTGTTTACAGTGCAATGACAATGTATTTTGATTTACTTAGCAATAAGCTACACATACAACACACTCACATTGCATTAGAATCTTGCACAATGGCATATCTTTTTTTTTTATAATGCCTAGACGATATGATCAGAATCCGTTGTTCAACAGGTTCAGCACAAACTAAAACAAAGAAGTCAGGCAAACTTAAAAGACAGGGCGTTGACATCCAAGGCAATTCAAAATGTGGTGAACCCACAGAAAACACTTGTGGCTGAATCAGCTTTGGTGAATCACATTCAAAAAATTCCATCTGTTTATGGATCAATCGACAGGGGTAACAGTTGTAAACAACAATGGTGGCTGCGGAGCGCTGTCTGTGCAGCCATAGCATCTGGCATAGAGAAACTGGAAGGCTTTAAAGCAAACAAACAAAATGAACGTATTAACTGAGTGTAAACACTAGCAAGAGAAGCGCTACTGGATGATCAGCACTGTCTTTGTAATAAAAATAAATGTTATTAACAGGTGTAATTTTCATTAAAACAGCTGGCACAAGAGTATGTGCCCTTGGGCAAAAATCTTCAAAAAGAGGGTAGCCACATCTTGTGTTGTCTGAAGTTGAGAAGCCTCATCTGGCTTGCAAAGAAAGAAAATATCAGAAGGGCGGGAAAAAAACACACATCTTCAGTTGGTGTCAATTATATTATTATTTTAGTAAAAAAAAGGCTTGGGGCAGCGGTGTACTGAAGTGGTATTTACATAGTGAGCAATCCACAAAATTCCTCTCTCACTCTTAAACCTTGCCTTACTTTATCTAAAAGTACCATCTTTTGTGTTTTAATAAATAAATAATGTTTTTTTTATTTACCTCATGAAGTAAGTAGATTAAAGGCAATCTGATGGTTTGTCCATTTAGTGTAATTTGATCGTAGTTGGGTTGATAGGTTAGTGCATTGCACTATGCCCTGCAGCAGCAGTTGGGTTACTCAGCAGTAACCCACGATTTGACTCGTTGGTCTTGGGAAATACAGAAAGCAGTTTTCAGTTTCGGAAGTTTTCAGTTTGATCTTAACATCTTAAACATACTTGTAATACTTTTTAAATAACAAATTAATTAATCTTTGTATTCACTTGCAAAACAACAGATGAATCTTCCACAGACAACTCTACATGTCAAACTCTTGACATGTGCACTTTGGTACATACTGTATGTACAGTAGATACAGTCACACACCGGCTCACCTACTAACTTGCTCAGTCACTACAATAGAACCAAAGCTATTCTATTGCTTCAATAATCTGCAGTCTGATCATTTGTCAGCCATAAAGTCATTAACTATAATGGTTAAGGTAATAATCTTTTACACAGCTTATTTCAGAAGAGGATTTATAGCTTTTTAGCTATAAATATATCATTAGACGGCTGTAGTCTTGTTAACTAACACTAACTTCTGGCTCATTAGTAAAGCTTAACCTGTTTTTTAAAAAAAGGGTGTGATTGATCTCTTCCAAGAAAAATACAGTAGGGGACAAATCTGTGCAGTCAGGTTGTATGACTGGCATGGCAGTGAGCCCACAAGGCAAGGATTAGGTCCTCTGGAGGACAATTATGAAGCAAGATGGAAACATTGGCTCAAATAGCAGGACTGTGTCACTTTTGAGAAGTCATTATATGAATGTTAAAATATTTGTCTGGAGCATAAAAGGTTAAACCAACTTTATACATGGATACATGATGTATTTATATTCATAAATAAACAGTTGTGAACAAGTAAATTAGTATATTCAGTATATAAAGTACATGTATAATATTAATTGTAGCAGGTTATAATGAAGCGAGATTAATTTAGATCAATATATTAAATGTCCTTTCTATGCCTGTACCCGTGTGATTTATGTGCCCTTTCAGCCAGTATCAAAACTACCAATGGTGTGATACTTGTCACCTTCATCACATGATATAAATATCTCTGTTTACTTCTGAAGTTGCTCTGCCCAAATTCATCTGGAGTGATAAAAAGGTAGTGTCTGCGATTTAATACACACACATAAAAGCTACAGTTTATTCAAACACCATATTGTTTGCAGCTCAAGGTGAAAATAATACCATAAACTATAAGGCTGCCCATAATAATATGGGTTCACATAACCAGGCTGCAAGAAAAAAGTAAGACCCATTTCATCAAGCTAATTGCCTGTTTGTGAGAGGGAGCAAACTTTTCTACCACCACTGTATTATGGAGGCTCTTTCTTAATCATAAATAGAGCTCTTGTATCCCAGAGGGACTTGCTATTCTAATTTACAATTGAACTAAAGACCAAAGCTATCAATCTTTCACAGACACTTTATTTCTGCCCCCCTTCTCTCTTGTAATTGTGGTGACATAACCATAAACAACAGAGAAAAGGCTGCTGTGACTGATCTGTGGAAATGACAGCATTAACACATGAGCTGCACATAAGCACTCCCATTCGCCGTGCACGTGATTGTGCACACACACATCAAGGTGGAATGAATAGTCACGGCATACATGGAGTGACACAGGCTTGAAATTTAAATAGTGTTATCAAGACCTCTTCCTGGCACACGAGGATTGTAAGGCTTAATACATTTCACTAGTCTGAATCAAAATAATGCCAAATACAAAAGTTAGTTACAAAAATGTGTAGACTCGTACCCTAAAATAACTCTTGGTACCACTTTCTTATAATAAAGGGTTTATAAGTGGTAACTAATGGTATTATTAAAGGTTAATATACAATTAACTGATGCTTTATGAATTAAGTTATTAGCCAGTAATAAGAACATGTTGGAAACAAGTAATTACATTTGTATATGGTAATAATACTATTACAAAGGTTGGTAATCCAGTAATAAATGCTCATGTTTCTCACCTTCTAATAAGCCATACATTTTGTATTTATAAATGATACAAAGTGATCATAAGGGTCAGGAGTTACACTTGCTAATTAGCCATCCAATCTGTAGTTAATAGGTTGTTAATAAATGGATTTTGTTCCAGGTGCTGTGCAAACCTTTATCAGAATGGTCTTTCTGATTAATTAAAAGCTCACTAAGAAAGTGTCATGCAGGAGAAAGGGGTTTATCCTCTTCAACCAGAGAGAAGTTTCACAATCTGGCAACCCAAACATTGTTCTCATTAATGCCTCCTATAAAGCATTAATACATGATTTATTAAACATTGATAAAGCTATTGGTTACAACTTCTAAACACTTATAAAATACATAAAGGGTGCCTTATCAGAAACTGGTAACAAAATATCATGTGACATACTTTCATGTAAATCCACTGCACAGTGTACACAACAATGAGAGAAACATGTCTCGACAGCTTCACGTCTCCAACAAAGCAATGCCAAGGTCTCATGCTGTCAGCATGTTGCTGTAGAGACTCAGACACATTCCTGCTTGCAGTGGTGGTGCAGTGTCACCACTGCTGCACCATGCCTCCGTGATGCCTTTAATGATGAGTCTTTTCGTTAATGAGTTAATGCAAAAACTCTCAATGTCATCTCTAAGATAAGAGGGGAGAAAGCGATGCATTGTACACATAATGACAGGCTCCCTGCCTGCCCCTGAGATGTCACGGGTCAGCCATGTTAAGAATGTGTGTGCCCAATCATCCACTGATCTTTATCTGCTGGGCCTGCAGCTAACCATGACATGGGCCCAATCAGGGGTGCTGATGAATGGACAAAGGGGCCCTTGAATTGTTGAAGCTGCCACATGACTGCTTCTCTTCTAAATCATGATGACATTAGCAATCAATATAGCAATTACTGAACAAGTTATTAAACATGTTCAGCAAAGCAATGCTCTTTATAAACTATATACTGTACATTTCCAGGCTTTCTGAAGTTTTGTGTGAATCATAACGTCACTGGCAAGTGCATCACAGATTTACCTTTTACGCTGATGTTTAAAAGACAATTTCATACTCAAAATCAGATTTGAACAAATAACCACAACAAATAATTTTCTAAAATGCCAATCTAATGTTTACAATCCTAAATTGGTTTTATGAGACCTAGCTGAACAAGAGTCCTAGTCACATTAATCTCTACACTCAAAAACAAAGAAGACTATTTGTCATTAAAGTGATTTTGTGATGCAATCTAAATCTATTTATGCCTTTTTACAGAACCCACCAGTGACTGATGTACAAAGTGACAAATTAGGACCATAGATGGCTTTGGATGGCACAATGAGGTGGAATATAAAAGGTTGAAGAGATAAATTCCAGCCGTCACTGACATCATAAAACCTGACAAATTGTAATAACGGACTGTGTAATCCACACCACTGTCATTCTCATCTCTTCAAGCTCTCCCTGACACAGTTATAGTCTCAGATTCAAGTCTGCAGCCAAGTTTAGACAAAAAGCCTCATCCGGTCCGGTGGCATTTGTCTTGTTCTACAGTATCTGAAATCAAATGCTCTATTTCACTCCCACCGTTCCGTATAGAACAATCAGTCCGGCCCTAATGTGGGAATGTCTGTAATCCTAACAAAAGGACACTGACATTTATACCCAGCAGAAATGAATTAGAAGGGGCCGGGATTCCTCCACTGGCTTTGTGCATGGTACACTAGACCGGGTGGATAGATAATAACACTTTATTACGGGGTCATTATGGCAGGTAGCTCTCAACGATGAAAAGGCAGATCTAGTCAACATGGACAGCTGTGAGACAGGTGACCCAGCATGTTAACAAATATGGCAAATGGGCATTATGGGACTAATGAATACAAAAGAAGCTCAGGGGAAAGATCATCATAATAGCTGGGCCCGTCTAAGGATTACCAAAAAAGATACACATCTTAAGACTGATTTAAGGAACTATTGTCAACTATTGTGACCTTGCTTTCCCACACTGTTGGAAGATGAGAAGGTGGAAAATCTGAAATATTACAAATGGAGTGTTAACTAAGCTGCTAAGCTTTAGTGTTAGTGTCTTTGACTCTGGTGTCCGTCTTTGTGTCCGATCATGATTATCAAACTAGTAGGTAATTGATACATTGTATTTATAGTGCTGTTGCTTTCTCTATTTTGTTTTGGGTAACTGCCTACTTACACCTGACTGAACAAAAAGCAAGCGCAAATAAGAAATCCAAAATAAGTTAGTTTATTCCGACACAGTTCAGTGTACGTATTAATACAATACACTTGATCAATACAATCATATAACAACCTTTAAAATGGATGTATCAATCATAACCAATCCACTCACCACTCAAGGGCAGGATGTGGTACAGTACTCATGGTCACTGCTGTAAATGACATCAGGCCAAGATAGAAGGCATTAATATGTACTTAAGCAATGATAATAGCTCACCAAACTTAAGTTTAACATGGTGCCGAAGGGCTGGAGAGCATTTCATGTAGATATCAATTTGTACAATCCACCTAACATCTGCTAATTTACTGTAGGAATCTGCCAGGTCCAGAGTCCAGGCCAATTTTTATATTATTTTGAGGTAAGACATTTTCCCTCTCTACAAGGGTTCCCTTTTAAAATGATAGCATTCACATTTCTATCAAACATCTCTAATGCTTCTCATTGGACTTGACATGAAACCCAAGGGAAAAAAACTTGTGTGTCAAATGTTATTTACAAGTCCAACTTCAGTGTAAAGTGACGTGTAAAAATGGCCACATCTGCATCTGTTCTATTCCACTCACATGGGGTCAGGTTGCTGTTGGTATATCGATACTACTTACAGAACTTGGATGTTCATCCTGTTCTTTTGTCACTGTGCCAAACGTTTACCCAATGAGATCAGTCTAGGTGGCTGCAAATCCTATAACATGAGATTAGCCCTTTTGACTTCACAGACAAGATAATGACATTAGCTAATGTATGAACAATAGAATACCTCTGTGTGCATTCTGATACCTCACTGAGAGA
Organism: Sander lucioperca; assembly: GCF_008315115.2. Taxonomy (NCBI): domain Eukaryota; kingdom Metazoa; phylum Chordata; class Actinopteri; order Perciformes; family Percidae; genus Sander; species Sander lucioperca. The sequence continues at coordinate 13,281,872 of NC_050179.1, read as the reverse complement.
GACACATGAGCACTTTGTTCTGGATTCATCCAGTTTGCTTTGAATTCCCTGTCTCCATCTGATCAGCTAAAGGCATTCATCACCATTTCCACCTAATATGCAACCGGTTTTTCAGGGCAAATTAAAAACAAAGGTTTGTTTGTCCTCTGGACTGTATTAGTGACAGAGCAGTCTATTTTCTAGTGCAAATTTCTTAAAAGTGCTCACCGCAGCAAGTGATTCTCATCACGTACAGTATGTGCTATTAGTGGGTCACACTTAATGCACAAGTGGTTTAACACTGTACCCTGTAAATAGATGTTAACCTGACAATGGCAGGACTAATCAAATGCTAGTAGCTCCTTCACCTCCAGCTTGTTCTCTTTCCTGAGCTGATGCTGTACTGCATATGTTTTTTTACATGAGGATATGCCGTTAACAGCCTCAAGTTGTTGCTCTAATGTGACCTATTGAAGACCTTTGGGTCCCCCCCGCCCCCATGTGTAACCCATAAGAGCTAGTGCTGGTACATGTTACAATTTTACATTGTTTGCAACTCTAATACGGTGGGACAAATGTGGGGATTTTTGATTTAGAGTTTTTTCATTGCTAAGACTTAAAGAAGGGAATTTTAACAACAAAATGTAATTATTTTTTACAGAATAATGTATGTAAATGTAGCTTTTTTATATTTTCTTCAATGTTTTCAAGGGGTTGCAAAAACAAAATGCAAATGAATGACAGAACCATCTTAAGGGCTTTTGGGCAGCATGAGTTTATTTAAAGAGCGTTTACCAGCCTCAGATCTGTTTGATAAGTAGCATGTCATAGCTACATAGTGGACATGTATCCACCAATGATTTTGTTTAAATGGAAATGGACAAAAATGAAACCGTGATAGTTTCATAGTGCAATTACACATCATACCGTTATGTGAATGAGAGAGGGCACTGCTTTAGCATGATATTATCACACAAGAATTAGGAATAAAAACCAAGAGGAAGGTTCAAAGCACAACCAAGGGTGAAAGTCCCTCAGCCAGTGAACTTTGTGACCTGTGGGTTTTCCATGTGACCCCACCAATAAGAAATGCCTTAGGTAATTTAAATCAAGTGGGGGTGTGTCACTTTCAAACAGACTCAGCTGAATAGCCCTGCTAAGGCTGCATGCTGCTCCCCTGACCAGATGTGTGGAGGCTTTTTTTTTATTACAAGAGAAGGAGAAGCTGATAGTTGCAGGTGCAAGGCTGACATGCGGGCCAACTTTGCAGGCCTTCATAAAGGGGATATCCATTGCTTGCGTTTAATCAGAGCCAGTGAGACGGGATGGGATTCATTGCTCTTTGATGGAGAGCACTGTTATGAAGATGGACAGTCACTTTGCTCTCTAAGTGAAACCATCATTTAGCCTCAATTCCCAGAGAAAAGGCCCATTTGTTATCCACAGGGGAGTGCAGCAGGGGTGGTTATGCTAGGTGGAGGCTGCATACATTTTCCACACAGTTACCGTGCATACAATTATGGCCAGAGAAAACTGACTATGCTAAAGCCAAAGTGACATACAATTTAGACTTTGAATATCCTTTCCACTTATACCAACACACACACACACACACACACACACACACACACACACACACGTATATGATCTGAGTGTGTGCTCACTCACATGATTATTTACTGCTGGTTTACATGTAAATAGTGCAACTGTGTTATTAATTTAAACTAAATGCTGTTACGTCAAATTATCCAACACTGCTGTCAAGAACGTCTGTACCGGACGAACATGCAAAATCCAAGAATAAGATAAATGACAATGTTTTTTTGTGTTTTTCACCTTACCCTACTTCCTGCATTGGCACTGAATGCAAATTAAGCATCTGACTGAATTGTCACCACTTTCCCAAACTCAAAAAGCTGATTAGATGCCTTTAAAAAGTGGCTCCTATTAACAGTCTGCCCACTGTTCCAGTCCTGACCTCAATAAGTCTGTTAAGATTCATTTGAGGACAGGTTTATCAAACAGTTTCTTCTCTAACATGAAAAGAATGAGCCTTGTCAAAGGAAGTGACACTGTGAAGAAGACAAGTCTATGTTTCACCTTAATTCCTTACTTAGTCATCCAAGAGGATGAGAATTACACCATGTATCATTCTGATAAAGAAGCTCCACTCACCTTGTTAGTGAATTTGGACTCAAATTCTAATATGCTAAGTGGGAGTGTGTCTGAAAGGTTAATATATAGGAAAAAAACGCCTTCGATTGGACATGAGTTATTGTTAATGATAATAAGTAATCAAATTAAAGAGAATTCATTTGCTGAATTAGATATTGTGTTGCATGCCCATACACCCCACACACACAAAGACGCACTAACGCAAAGTCACAAAAAACTCACCAAACTGTTATCTGGTCTGACATGTTCCTAATTTTCTAAGTCTGGCACAATGCCACAGCTTTTAGTGATTTTAAATCTCCCTGCTGTATCCACTTTCAGGAATTTTCCAGATCCATTGTTTTCTTTCTAAATAACCAAGCTTGACAGGCTTGCCTTGGACCACTGCTTTATAGTATCAAGGTATCTGTGCCTTTTCAGCCACATGTTGTATTTCACACTTGCATTGCCCTGTCTCAGCTATCATGCCTTTGTTGTGTTTAATGGTATCTCCAGCCTTGGACCACTGATACCAGCTGAGCGGTCAGAGTGTTAGCACTCCTCAATATCTATTACAATTAGTTTTTGATTAAGGAACCCTGCGCGGCTGTTTGAAGCCTTTAATGTTGTGTCAACTGGATGATGATGGAGAGAGCAGCATGGACGCCTCCCAGTAACAAAGCGGCCAGTAAAAGGCTCCGAGTGAACCATTTTATCTTCTTAATGGAAACCAGATGACCTTTCTTTTCTTTCTTTTTTTAATGTTGAAGTTTTTCTTGAGGCGATACCAACTCTGATTATTCTCTCACTTATGTAATCTATGCCAGGGTTTTTGGCAGCTTCATTTCACCTTACCTACATTGGCTTCGGCCAATCATTTAGACACTGTGTTAGCCTTGGAGCAAAGCATACCTATCAGCTTAGCAAGATGTACGACAGATCACCTCCTCTAAACATGCTCATCATAATCAGGATTTATTTAAGCAAACAAAAATAAACTTTATTATCTGGATATTCTGATATATGTGTAGAGTAGAAGAGGCATTTGGTAATTTGAAAATAAAATCAACTTTATTAGCATTTGCAAAATTTCAAATCATTAATCTTAATAACTTTAATCAACAGAAGTGTTTGCGAAATACAGTATGTCCTGTCAAAAAGAGTGTGTGGTTAAGGTACACACGTGTTGTGAAGAGAGTTGGTAAAGTGTTTCAACAAGTTTACTTAATCTTTCTCTGCATCAAAAAGTGGTTTCTTCAGACCAGCCATTTCTGTTTCCCAATCAGGTTATTGACAATTATGTTAGAATCCATTGGAAGTCTCATCTTCATTTTGAAATTTCTTAATCAATGATAAATGATTGTAAATATGTTCTAGCAGTCCGTTTTTGTTAGAAAGAAGCAGAAAATATATTTCAACTACTTGCTTTACTTAATTTGACCCCAAATGCCTCAGATAGGTTTAAAATAAGTGCACAAAGAAGTACAGTAGGTCACAGATTGCTATTCTGAATTTATATTGTCCCATTGATAATATAAACAAAATTATCTAAAAAAAGTTATAAATGAGGGAGTAAACTTTCCATGGTGGTCAAAGTTCAGTTTTTTCAGGAGTTATGTGGAAGTAAGAAAATTATAATATTCCACTTAATATAACTTGAGCAACGCAAATTATGGACTTCTAGAACTGCCGCTCTGAAACTTGTCTGAAAATGTTATACAGCAACCACCATTATAAAGTTTGGAAACTAAAGCAAACAATGCGTACTGAGAAATTTCAAAGTAGCCAAAGGATTTCATAAATAATCATTTCAAGAAGTCCAAAGGTCAAACAACCACACTGCCTTTCTGTATTTTAAAAAGCTGCAAAGTATTTAGGATTCATGTTCAAAGCACCCTGGTGGTTTTGAGTGATCACATGTTGAAGCAATTCACAGAGAAATAAGTTATGTAAAAACTCTGCTTAGTTACCAGAGGAATGTGAGAAAGCAATAAGAATAGTTCTCTGCATTTCATCAAAATAAACAAAATGATCCTCACAGCAATTCAACGATGCTATTTCCTACATAGCCAAAGCTGTGATTAGAGACCATGTTCACTGTAACTATTTCTGACACTGAATAACCAGCTAACTTGCCTTTAACACATTTCTTTCAGTAAAACAAAAAGTAAAAAAGGTGATAAATCAGCTGGGTAATCCATAACTGATTAAAAAAAACATGAGCATGCTGCAAATAGGCGATTCTTGCAACATATGACAAAAATCACACATACACTGACTCCTTCCATTACAATTTTCCCACAAACTATAAAATCCAAACTTTTATTTATTGTTCTTTATTAATAAGGAAAAAATATGAATTCTTAGCATACTGAAGGTCTTTCCAATGGTTGGATGCTGAGGACTGTGAGCCCTCTCTGTCACACTCACAAACATGAGGGGGAGATAAAAAAGTCCTGGCATGCAAGCAGTCTGATAAGTTGCAGCTTGTGTAGTTTTGTTTAGTTTACTTATTCCCTTAGCTGGAAATGACCTTGTGAACTTAAGTTGGGTTGAATGTTTTTTTTGTTTTTTTTTCTGCTTCTTCTTTTCTCTTTTCATTTCACTCAGTCAGCAGCTATCTCTCCATACAATACAGTCAGTACACTTTGGATGGCTTTCAAATATTTAAGGTTGTAAAGGGTGTAGCTGCCAATCGAGGGGCCTGTGCGCCTCTACTGTTTTACCAAACTGATTCAGAGCTTTCTGTCTACTATATACACACATCACAGGTCAAAGATCACTGTCCTAGAACAATTACATTCACTCCTTTAGCACCAGCTTGAACCTGCTTTCATCCAACATGCTTGTGTGCACACATGGCCTATAACCTGGCCAACCTTGGCTTAATCATTACCATGACCTGATTATCTGATTGTCATGCAGGTAACCATTAATAAGTGTTTGCCTCCCGATGACCTCTGAAAATGTGCATGCCGCCTTTGCCCCACAAATGTAAGCCCTATCAGACAAGTTGGCCTGATTTCTTTTTCTTTGAATGTGGCTGCACCTTGGACTATAACAATTTAACTGGGCTAGTATGATAAAACCCTCAATTTATAGATTTGATTCTCCTCAAATTGTTTCCAATTTCTTTTGAAAACAGCTCACTCCCAAGCGCTGGGATTGCTGTTGTATTATTACTTATATTGACAATTTAGGACAAATGTATGAAGAAAGAACGGAAAAAAGAGAGAAAGAAAAAAGCGAAGATTAATAGAGAAGCAAAATTGAATCTGGCTGAGATTTCTATTGGCTTTGTGAAATCCTGCCATTTCCCAGTGACCAGCCGTGTCGCCCATCTTGTGTTTAGCTGATGCAGAATGATAACTCACCAGTTGTCTTCTTCAGTGAGATGGGTAATATATAGCTGAGAGGTGTCCTGACATAGTTATAGCTGTTGGTGTCCTCGAAAAGACAAGGAGAGTCAATTACAATAGCAGAGCAGAAAGCCTGTACGAATGTCAACTCCCCGCGCAGACGGCTGTGATAAATAACACCTGACCTCACACCAGGCGGTGGTTTCTCTGCAGGGCCTGAGACAAGCCTGCACGAGGAAATGTGAAATCAAGGCAGAATGTGGGGCACTTTAGGTGAAAGGTGTAGGGCATAGCACGAGAGGACAAGGGACGTCTGAATGAGCAGCAAGACGTGTCAAGAAACATAGTGCAATTGCACTACTGGTGTTTACTTTATGGCATTGCTGTGAAGATATGAAACTTCACTCGGGGGTGTTGTGGCAGGCCCTGCTGTTATTCATACCTGTTTCTGACAAGAAAAACAAAGCTCCAACCCGTTCTGCTCATACTCTATTTGTCCGCATGAGACATAAAGCAGCAGGTTGGTCTGCCTGGAACTCCCATTGCGCTTTTCTGAGTGTAATCTTTGTTGACAGAAAGCAAGTGTGGGTATCAGGTCACTTTCGATGGCTTCCAGTAATGCACCACCACAGTGTTCTGAACTCAGCAGAGACAGCGTGCAGATTGTTGATGCTCTAAGTGCAGAGACCTCTGTGCATGGTCGTGAACAGACTGGATTATTGGGCCCCAGCAACGCTGACAGTAGCAAGGTGAGGGTAAAGCACCGCGATAGTGAGCGCAGCTGAATGTTCTCACCCTCCATCTGCACGCGCATGTGCTTTGTGTATATGCATGCACACAAGCCGTGTGCGTAAGTGGCAGAGAGGGGCAAGAGGGGGAGTCTCAGGTCTCATGGGAGACATGCTGGCTGAAAGAAGGGAGGAATGAGCAACAGGCAGACACAAGGGCACAGGCAGATGTGTGCAAAGATAAATAAGGAGATAAATCACTGAGTGTCTGGGCCCAAGGCATTTGCATTCCTGAAATGAAACTCCAAGGAGAAACACTGGTGTGTACTGAGCTTCAGTGACTTTAAATATATACAGTATGTATGGTGTATGTGATGTGTGTTAGTGTGTGGGAAAGAAGAGAGACAGAGAGAAGATATTTTAACCCAGCAGTTATACAGTAAAGTGTATCACATTACTTCATCAAAGAATATCCTTTGTGCAGCCCTAATGAAGTCAAACGACTGTTATCAAGTGACAACAACTCCGGGTGGGATTTAGCTTTTATCGCACATTGTATTTAAATGAAATTGTGAACTCGAGCAATTTGGAGATAATTTTGATAACAAGCATTCCTCGGCTCTGCATGCTAAAATAAATGGTGGTCGAGGTCATCTACACATGGCTTATTTAGGCAGGCCATGTTTGATCTATGGAGGTCCTGGGTTGTCTCAATGTCACAAAGAAGCACACTCCCCTTCTGGAATACCAGCGCTCCACATGTGATTTTCATGTTCACAGAATAGACAGCTAAGACAAACGTGTGCATTTGACTATTTGAAGATTTTTCCTGGCATTATCAGCTGCTTTAAAGGATCATCAGTGAGTGGAAATTGCAATGGAATTGCCCCTTTGCTTTCCAGGAAATGGTATTGTATTGTTGTAAGAACACAATAAAAATATTGCAGGCTTTACAACTTATTCAAGGCACAATAAAAGCGCATTTACTGATTTTTGTTTGGACAGCAGTTCTAGGTCCTACTTGTGAGTTATGTGAGCATAAACCATTGAAAGAAAATTTTGCAGTTCCTACATAATCATTCCCCCTGGTCACAACTTTACCAGCACCGGGACTTTCCCATGAGCAGAGCAGGTAGAGAACTGAACACTCATGGTGGGAGGCTCTGGGTGTGTGGGAGGGAGCATGAAGGAGAGACTGTCAACACTAATTCCTTGCCAGACAGCCCAAGAAGTGTTGACTAACTAATGATCGTGTTTAACAAGTGAAGTGTATCATGCTTGAGGAAACACAGCTGGATATGGGCCCTGTGCATTGAGTGACTCAGAGAAAACAATTCATTGTCTTATATCCACCCACAGTCAGTTTTCTCAAAGCGAGGAGGATACGTATTCATGAATGAAGCAAAGAGGGAGTTATTGCGAAGGAAAACAGCTGGATTTTTAAAGCAGTATAGTTGGCGGTTGGGTCACAAAGGCATATCTCTGTGGTACTGTGGTGGGAGTGGAGGATAAAACGGTAGTCCAAGACTCGTAAAGAGTGATAGAAGGATTAGGATTTAGTGCAAAGAAAAGGAATGCAATTTATCTAAAGGATGTACAAAAATGATCAGAGACACCGTTTCCTTTGTAAATCATACACTGTATCGGTTGTGCAACAATCAACAGCAGCTCATTTAGAAGAAAGATGCCATCTCTAATAATAGGTCAAACTGGGTTCAGAAGTGTTATGTGCGAACACTATTATTAACATAAATTAGCCTGGAGAAAATGAAATCACCTCTCTCTACCACAAAGTACCTCAAAATTACATGGGATTTAAGCATATGTTATCAACTTGTCTGACAATTATTCTAACTCAAATTTGGCACCTGGCAGCTACACTAACATGTGTTGGGATGATGCGGTGGAGCCAAGTTAATGTTTTATATTATAACTACAGCACTCCTGGCCAGACTAAGGCTCATGCTGTTTTGTATCCCTCTCAAGAGTGTGTTCATAACTCATTTCACATGCCAAGATTCTGTTTGCCCATAATGAGGCAGAAAAAAGGAATTCCATTTTACAGCAGTGCTTTGGTTGAATGGTGAACTAGTGTTTCCCTAAAATGTCCTTCTAATGAGCTTTTTTTGTTGTTGCTCACAATCATTTATGACCAGGCTGTATTTGCCTTTTGACCATGTGCCCTGAAAAAAAAGCCCCTATTTATGGTCTCTCCATTACCTACCCCATACAGAATAAGCTTAGTCAGCAAAGCAGATTTTACTTACTTATTTGTGGGAATATAAACCACTAATTCAACCCTGTCTCCTAGAAACTATATTTATTTACTGCTAACTTAACAGGGAATATGTTGGCTTTGGAATGTAAGGCCAACTGAATTGTGTTTTTAGCAGCGTGGCTCTAGGAATGGCAATGTCATTCAGTAGGTCCATCACTGTGATCCAGATTGAAAAACTATGGGATGGATTGCCATAAATGAATGTACAGACATCCATGTTCCTCAGAGAATGAATCCTACTGACCTTTCCGCTAGTGCCACCATGAGCTTTGGTGTGAAATGTCTCGACAACTCTTGAATGGATTGCCATGAAATTTGATACACACATTCATGTTCCCCTCAAACAAACTTTTCATCCAGCATCATCAGCAGGTCCAAATATCAGTTTGTATTATGCGTCGGTTAATAGCCAAATACATGCAAAACAGGGCAGGCCGATATGATTGGAGATTTTGTCGATTTTACTCTTTTTTTTCTTTTCTTATACAAAACAGAAGACAAAGTAATTATTCAAATAAGTTTTGTTTTTATTTTAACAATAAAAATGATTAACAGAAGCAAAGAAACAAAGATCTAATCAGACTGTCCGCACTGTCATTTGAAAGTGATCAGATTTGTGTGTCAATATGGTCCAGACATTACCAACCTACTGTATGTGCATGGGTTGCTATTGTAGTTACGCTGGTGACGCGCCTTTCAAAGACAGAGGCATGAGCTAGCTAGCTAATTAGCCAGCCAGCCAGCCGCTAAAAGAGTAACATTTAACAACTTAATGCTTCATCCACACACTCCTGACACAGTACAGGAAAGCACATTTCTGTCGCCTAATGAGTGATAACTTTGTTTGGCTCATTTTCTGTAACCAGTGTAGCATGAAAGCATGGCGAACCTGCTAGCTAACTATCCAGCCGCCAGCTCCCCCCGGGACCTCCGTGCCTCGGGGGTGTCGGCGGTGCACAGAGCTTCAGAGAGCCAAGGATGAGAGCAGGCGTGCCGGTGTCAAAAACACTAACACTATGTTACAATGCACTATGGGAAAACAAGGGGTTCCGTAACGTAATTAACCAAGTTAAAGTAAAAATCGATTTAACAACAACATTTAACATCGTCCTAAGTCAAAAATTCAAATTCATTCATAAACCGATTGATCTTCCAGCTCTGAAGCAAAACTACGATGGTGAACACAGTAAACATCAACATTGTAATTGTGAGGATGTTAGCCTGCTGATATTAGCATTTAGCACAAAGCAGTGCTGTGCACAAATACAGATGTTTAGGCAACTAGGGAAAATTATCAAGAGTGGCTTGAGCACAAGACACAATGTCTTTACTACATTAATATTTGACCAAAACCATAATCTTTATAACCTTAACAAAAGTGCTCTTGTTGCAAGCCTCAGTCCGTAGTGTAACAAAATGCCTGTACTTTGTATATCTAACAACCAGCCCGACCTCCCCCCTAAAACATAGCACCTCTTTCACTACGCAGGCAAAAATGTTTCTTAACATAACATATTTGGGAAAATAAGAATATTAATTGTAATTCCTACAAAACAAGTATATAAATTGTAATTTCCTAGGAGTTGCGTGATGTACAAGAATGAAACACTTTACTCTAAAAAAGCTACCAATGAACATAATCCAGGCAGCAATTATAGTACCTTTAAAATGTAATTGGCAAAACAAATTAGTTGTACTGTATATAAACATGATAGGGTGAACACTTGTGTATGACTTAGAAAACTGTACAAACTAGTAAGAATTCAACTCCAGATTGTAAAAGTTTGAATCAAGCCCCCACCCGTCTTCCCCCAGCCAAGCACACACATGTACATACACACCATTGCCCTCACTCACGCACACAACAACAACATTCTGTGAGGAAGCTGTCCTAAGCCACTTAAATCTGTGCTATTTGATAGTGTTTGTGAAACGTTTACTTGTGACCTGCGCTCTCAAACTCCTTAAGCCATCCACATGACTGAGGGAAGTGAAGGGCCTTTTAAGGCCCTAAGTATTGCCAGAGTCCTCCTTATATTACTGATGATATCTGTCCTGAGGAGTTTGCTGACAAGAGCCCAGGGATCAGAAATAGCCATAAAGCAGATGGGAAATTACATCTTATCCAACACATACTGAAATGGCCTGTCTGTTGATAGAAAAGGCTCACTACGGTGTCTTTAAGCAGGGATTTAGCCTTTGACCCATCCTCCTCAAGCCCATGGACACAACTACATCACTACTCAGTTGCCATAGATAGCTTTATACTGCACTGCAACACACTATGCTGTAATACTACTATGTCTGAGTGTTAAACAGGACTCAGGGAAATCCTTAAGCAAACCATCTGGCAGAAGTACATAATATGTTCTTGTACAGACTTCAGCCAATAGATGTGTATTGTTAAACTACAGTGATAAGACATGTTTGTACAAATTGTGTTGTATGCGCTCTCACAGCACAGAGTTTGATTGAATATTGGAGAGACAGAGTGAGAGCGCGAGACAACATTAATCCCTTAAGCCCTTCAATGATGGCCTCTGACCAGGCCATATGAGATCCACTACCCTCTACTAATCTGCTCCAAACAGTGATGAACTCAGAAAGTGGCTCTTGCATTTAACAAACTGTTGACAGCAGGATTATCCAGTTTGTGGCAATGCAAACGTCAGAAATGCCACCATAAGTGCATGTCTCTTGAAGTAAACTTGTATTTATTTTCAACAAAACCTGTGCTGATACTTATCCTGCTATATATTATGATTCAGCTTGATCATTTAAACTCTTATGTGATTTTTACAAACAGATGTACAGCAAGACTTAAAAGACCCCTACTGTCTACTGTATCTGCAAATAAAAAACAATAGTGTTGGTTATCTATAGCTACTAGATTTTTTTTTTTAAATTATTGTGTAACACTAACGTTTCTTTTCCTTTAGACAAAACACTTGTGAGCACAAATGCAAACCTCCTTTCAGCATAAAACACGTTAACAACAATCTTAAAGTTTCTTTAAAATTGTAGAAAGCTTTAGAGATTCAATACTATTTGTGTATGTCTGCTAAACATAATCAAGGAAAGGGCAACAATTCTTTAGTGCAATTATTTAAGCATTGGCAACTTACAGCTACAAGTCCTTGGTTCCAGTCTTGTCCTTGGTCTTTTCAGTGGAGTCTGCATGTTCTCTGTTCACACTGAACAGCTCATTTGAACTCTCATTATGTTCCAGAAATTGTGTACATCATTTTGCACACTCTGCATAAAGAACACATTGTTTTTTTCTAAAGAAATTGGCTAAATGTTAATAATTCAAGGATACATCTGGGACACTTTTACAATAATTTCTGACACTTGGGTTAACTTCAAAATATTTCTCCTCCTTATTTCCCTTGATGTCTTTCTTAAACTTTTACAAACTTAACTCCACTTAAGAAAGACTCTGCACCATTAACCCTCTCACACACACTGATGCACAATTAAAGGTGCTGTTTCTTAGTTTGAAGTGTGGGAGCATGCATTAACACATAACTCCACGATCCAATTCATTATCTGCAATACTGTCACACCTCATCCGTTAAAATCCTTGAATTTATGATTGAAACTTGGCCATTCTAACACTGCTGATTATCATAGACAAAGTCAGCGTGTTGGGGTCAAATGAGGTACTAGTTTTTGAAAAGAGACGGTGTCTATCAAACAAAGAACTTTCTGCATGATCTCACAAAATGTGTCTTGTCCTTGATAGGCCTTGAACCTACAATTAGCAAGACACTACAGTGGAAAACCCGGCATTCATTCACATAATGGCGATATTTGGAGGTTTACAATCTGTTGGAGCAAGAAACTGTAGTGCACTCCATCCTGTGCATGCACCTATCCTATTGTTTTATTTCACGCAGACTGTATCCTTTAGCAGAGATCTATAAGCTTGGCCTCTCATTTTTATGTATCTGGACACTGATCATTTCTATATTTGCGCTCAGCCAATTAGCCCATTCAACCCTGCCAGCAACAGTGACAACTTATCAAATGATGGCTCAATTAGAGGACTGCTCACAATTGTTCTATTTCTGCAACGTCTTGGTTGCGACAGTTGACTCTCCATGGCAGTGCCTCTTTGATGAGCATGATGCTGTCAATGGAGCTATATTGTAATGAAAACATGGCCAAGTGTGGCAGTAGCTATCCCAAACCATACCTTTCCTTGCATTGCACTCTGCAGTAGATCTGAAGGTGTTTGTCTGGAGGATGCAGTGTTTCCATGCTGCTATCTGCTGTAATCTCATTCTCCCTCCCCGTGGCTCTTCTAGCCAGAGAGAGTGACTGGGTTGACGTTGGGAAATCTTACTGTCATTTTAGTACCCGTGATAAGCCTGACTAAAACTCATGGTTAAAGGACCCTTCCCAATTTTGGGCTTGGAGAGGGGAGTTGATGATGGCGGCCTGTCACAAAACAGTTTGGCAGCCATCAGGGACCAAATCTAGGCCCAGTCGGTGAGCAGGAGGCATAATCCTGTTTTTACCCAGACTGGCAGCTTAAGGGAAAGTGGGGTCCACCATTTGGGTTCGCAGATGATGGAGCTGTCTTCCCAGCTGGCCTCTAATCTAACGGCGGGTGAGAGTACTCTATGTAGCTATGGTGCCACTCTCTATAATATGCAGTCATCCTGCCACACAGTAAGCAGAAACATTTGAGGACAGCCTGCTAAATTTAATGTTACGTCCGTCGCTTTCTCCCATTGACATCATGTCTTCTCCTTTGCACAGGGTTTTTACAGGTTTCACCAAGTCAACTTTAAGACTTTTTAAGACCTTTTTAAGACCATTATGAATGAAATTTAAGACCTACATTACAAAATCAAAAAAATGTCAGAGTCCGGAAACATTGTCTGAAACAATTCCCCGATTTCCTCATTGGTATTATAGGTCTGGTGTCTAGATTGGCTGCAAAATAAATTGCATGTTGGTCTAATTTGTAGTCGTAATACAGCTAATTATATTTGGACTAGCGACAGAAAGAACTTCAACACCACAGAATAAAAAAAAAAACATTCTAAAGCGCTGCGGTAGCATTTCAATGAGCATCAGAGGTAGTGTTACATTGATGTAGGAAAATTAAGACCTGTTCAAAATTATTTAATACCTAGAACACAATGCTTCAGCGAATTTAAGACTTTCTAAATTTTAGACTTTTTTTTTTCTTTTTAAGACCCCGCGGAAACCCTGTTTGCAGCATGCGGATAGGTTAATGGACAATTCACAAGAAGCAGAGGCAAGATTAATACTCTTTATTTACATAAACTAGCTGCTGTTTGTGACAGGCCCTTTTTGATTTTGCCTCTTTTTAATGGCTGGATAGATTGGCAATGGAGAGCACAGAGGTGGCCCTTTGTCTCTCCCGGACTGATGAGCCATAGTGTGCAGAGTGGTGTTGCGTCTGACCCAGGGACTTTCAAGTAATATCCTTGCATGTCCTCAAATTGCCGGTTCAGCACAAAGTGAGGTGATTTCTTCCAGAAACAAGCACCCAGTTAGCAGGGACAGCATTTTTAAAACATTTACTTATAGTTTTGTAAACAGTATTTATAACTAAGTGTCCAACGTGTTTGAAGTTTTGTTTCATTCCTTAGTTAATGTTCTAATCTGCATTCAACAAATTGGATTATCTCGTGTCCTTTGTCATGAAATTGGAGCTGTAATGAAGTCTGGTAATGTGTTAAGAACATTTCCAAGAATAGCAAAGGTGTCAGTGTGCTGTTTGTTTCTATCCAACAACTTTGTGTTCGGGGGTGTAATACACGTGGCAGTCTATAGGGGCAGCTTGTTAGACTTTTGAAACAGCAAACATTAAACCTACATTGTGTAATTTTTTGAGTTGATTCTTAGCAAAAAAAACTTTGTTCTTTCAAAAATATGTACTCATTCATGTGTAATTACTTGCACTAACTAATCACAGTATTCTCCTAAGCGTAGAATCTGACATTCAGAATCATTCAGAATACATAGGAGCGACTCGCTCGAATGACGGCAGCCATGTAGCGCCTCCATCTTTAAAATACATTAGCCAAAGAGGGACATACGGTACCTCTGCATTTCGCCCTCTTACACCTATTGGCACTGTGACGTATGCAAGGGGGAGATTACTAAGAGAATTAAGAGAATTAAAATGACAACGCGACAGGCAAAGCAACAAGACCAAAGTTAATATTGGAGTGGCTAGAACAGCTGCGTGTAAACGATGGAGAGAGCTAATTTCGGGTTCGGCCACCGAAGGAGGATGGGCTAGAAAGTAATATTCAGTTGGTTGTCATATACAATTTCACCGCTGGATGGGAGAAATTCTTACACAATGTAGCTTTAATCATGCATCTGTGCAAAACACGTGGTGCTAGAAGCTTGCTGATACTTACAGGTAATGTAGTGGCTAGGGTTGGTGGTGGCTAGTTTTGTTAATGGCAAACTCCACAGTGCTGTGGAGTAAGGTCTGGCTACACCACACATACATTCTAGGATAGGAGAAAAACACCCTGTGGGTGGTTTGCATTTCAATCACAATATTTTTGGGCGGCGCTAAGTTGGTGAGGGGCAAAGCCTGACATCACGTGCCGGATGTCAGGATCACTTCATCGAAATTACCTGTCATTCAGCAGAGCAGGGTCATATAACATTGGATGGATGGCACAGTTTAGATGTTGTCTTCCTCCGTATTGGAGTCTCTCCTGTCACTTTAACGAAGGTGCAATTGGTCAGTGGTACAAATTTGTTTAACAAAGTTAACTAAAGTTGAACTGTTTTTAGAAGTGAATTCAAAGTTTGCACTAAAAGTGATTTAAAAATTGATTTAATACATTTTTTTTTTTTTGTAAATGATGCTGTTGGAACAGGGTCCCCTAACTCTCTCTTTATATTTCGAAGATCAGATTTTTAAAGCGCTTGTGACAGAGAGAAGAAGATGTAGCAGTAAGGTTTATGTAGGCTAAAGGTAAAAAGCATGAATAGCATTTCACATGGTCACTCTATGCACTGGAGGCAAATATATCACAAACATTTAAAGATCCATGAGAAAGGAAGAGCAATGAAATTGAAATTTACTGTTTGTGAGTTTTGTCAAAGGGAAACAAAGCACCAAAACACAAGTGAATTATTTAGACTGAATTTGGAGAGCTTAAATATTATGCTATAGTAAGACAGGGAGATTTACACACACACACACACACACACACACACACACACACACACACACACACACACACACACACACACACACACACACACACAGTTCTTAGTGTTCTCTGGTTGGCTAGGAATCTGACTTTGGTGAAAGAAAAATCCCTCCAACGCCCATCCTGATAGAGTCCATTGAAACGCAGACCCCACACCAAGACTAATAGCAATGGGAATCAGCTGAAAACATGTGACATAATCACATTAGTGTCTTTAAGAACACAAAGCACATAGTCAACTTTCCTTGATCAAGGCACATCTGGAGGGGAACAGGACTTGCAACAGAGCCCTGCCTTTCCCCTACTGAAATGAAAACAAGCTGTTTCACTATGCTTCCAGGCCAAAGCAGAACAAGAACTTTGACACAGTAATGGATTGCTCCAGCAGCCGCTTAATGTGAAGATGCCAGAAAAAAAAGAAGGGAAGATCTTGAAAGGTTTCAGAATAACGCCCACTGCTTTCCCAGTGCATTTGAACTCTGACCTGAAAGACTGAACGTTCAAAGCTACAATCTTTGCTTGTTCTCCTTTGAAAGTGACTGTAAAGCACTGTGCTGCAGTTGTACCATCTGCGTTAACATGATAATGTGATGTCCAATAATAAAATGTTTTAAACAATTAACATTAAAATTGATTAAAAGAAAGCTTGAAAGTATTAAAAAAACACTACAAATTTTAAAACAATACTTAGGAAACTCATCATTTTCCTGAAATTGTATACACCAAGTTGCCAAAGAGTTTCCAGCTGAGCACATATAGAAAGGGTGACAGTCATTATAAACGGCCTTGTGCTTCGGTCCAAGTGTTCTTTTAAAATATGAATGCCAGTTAATTTTTTCCAGAGGTCCTTCTACACACTTTTAATGCCCACTTTTTTGTCTTCTCTCTATCCAAGGAACAAAGACTGGTTTCTGTTTCTGCTCTCAGCCTGCTGTGCGAGTAAGGGCCTGGCCAACCCATTAACACCCACCTCAACATGTTCCATTCCAGCATTGGGAGCTAATTACAAACACTGGCTAGGCTTAAAAACCTCTTATAGACAGCAATGAAAGAAAGAAAGAAAGAAAGAAAGAGCGTGAGTAAGGCATTTGAGGGCGTTAGAGAGAGAGAGAGGAAAAGAGACATTGAGAGAGAGAGTTGGTAGAGACTGAAGAGTGGGGAGGCCCCAAAGAGGCTAATGAATCCATAGGCAACTCCACCGCTCTGCTACTGCGTAAATAGTTGTTCACTATATGCACTGCTACTTAGGCAAAATGGGGCTTCAAAATGTTCGGCTTTTGTCGCTCATCAAATTCCTCAAGAGCACAGGCGCTGAAAGGTGTGGCTGTGTTTTATTCTCCTTGTGCCTCTCTCTTTCTTTTCGCCCTTTTCAAAATCTTTTCCTGTGTAGTGGGGGGTGGGTGGGTGGGCGAGCAGCAGTGGCCATAACCCCCAAAATAAAGCTGTTCAAATCTGTATTGTTTGTGAGGTAGAGAGGAGAGTGAACGTTAATGATAAAAAATAGTCCCGAAATAGTGATTTTGGGATGTGGAGAATTTTGAAAATTAGGAGAGCTTGCATGTTGTTAAATGAAGAAAAAAACGTTAACTTTAGAGATTAAGCAAATTTCTTTTATTTTTTTCAACTTAAATTAAGACAATTTGATGAAATTATATTTTATTATATGATTATTAGCTTATTTATAAGCTGTATTGTTGTACTGAAAAGACAACTTTGCATTAAAGTTAAAAAAAGACCATACATGCATTAAAAGAAAAAAAACAGTCTATCATCAATAAGAAAGCTTCAAAGCAAATCATTTGAAAAAAAGTTTCCCAAATTAATTTCTCTCTGTTTACAAAGAACAACATGATGTGTAAATATGAAACCATACAAACCTTTCAATGCAATAAATCTTTTGTTTGTTAGGATCAACTCCTCTGTGTCAGAAAATGTATTCCAAGATCTGAAACCTTGAAAGAGAAAGTCAAAATACCTTGTGAAGTGACTGCCCCTCTTACCTTTGTAGTTAAAACTACAAAGATACTGCAGCCTCCTACTGCAGATCTCACCCCAATAAATCTTAGCAAAAGACACATGACATGCATGCGGCTGACATTCACTCCGAGCTGTGGTTAGCGCAGTAGTTCCCACATGTAACTGTCTCTAATCAAGTCCTGTGCCTCGACGCCTGAGGCACAGAGATCAGACAGATCTTAAAGTGTGCCATCAACCACAAATTACAGCCCTTGATTTGAGGTTAACTGAGAGCCATTCCTCTAAGAATAACACAGACAGTTGTAATACCTAGATTGGCAGAAACCTGTGACAGAGCTTAGGAGTAACACTTGGTATCAAATTTGGCATGGAATTAGGTGTTGTTATGGAAAGGGAGGGGACCAGGGACATTCTTCCTTTGGATATTGAGTATATGATTATGTTGGATTTGAACTGTCAGGAGAGGGGAGAGCTAGGGGTCTTGGCTAAACACCTTGACTTGCTGATAGTCTGGTCTATTTCCACATACATGTGTTATCCAAATTATTTTAGACTTTTTGGAATACTAAAGCCAGACAGAGGTTACGTCTCTGGCCAAATATCTACACAAGAAACTCGTAAAAAATAAAGAGTGAAATGTTTTATTTCACCTCGCAAGGAAGGTTTTATCATGTGTACTTTTTGGCACGTAAATAAACAGAGCGGGGGTGCGTGGTAGCCTCATAAGCAGCAGCACAATGACATTTTAGGTGCCAGAGTTTTACTTTTTTATGTCGAGGCTTACTTTGCAGTCACCTTATTCAGCGCCTTTAGTTACCACATCATAAAGCTGAGGCAGATATTTTCCCCTGCTCCCGGCACCTCCTGCTCCTAAATCTACTTTTCAAGAATGCTTGAACTCGTTTGTTGAGATGTGAGCCAAAGTAAAGCAAAAACATTTGTCATTAGTTGGCTGTGGTGGAGGGGTGCCCCAGATGTAGCCCTTGTGCTGGCTCAAATGCAGAGAGAATGTGTGTGTGTGTGTGTGTGTGTGTGTGTGTGTGTGTGTGTGTGTGTGCGCTAACCAGCCCAGCTTATGGGGCTCGTAGGCAAGCGGCCAAGAGAAAGCGGCCTCCTACTGTTTAATGACAATAAATTTACTGCCTCTCTCCGCATTGCTCTTGTATTTAGTAAACAAGGTTAATGCTCCTTTTAATTGAGCACCTGGTGACAGAATACAACCTTGCTCGTGGTGACACTTACCTGAACGACTCCATCCAACCATGGGTCAGGCTTTTTGGGGCTAAAATACGGGAAAAAAGAAAAAAGCATAAGTGTTTGAAATCGCTGCTTGATCTTTTTCAGTTAATGGCGCTCATATTTCCACTCCTGCGTGTGCATGTCTGCATCCAATTGTATTTATTTGGCAGCAACATATTTCTTAAGTACACAGTGTTTTTGTGTCATCTACACAAAATTAAGTGAACTTCTCTCACACTAAATGAATAACTCCCCCTTATAAAAAAGGTAAGAATTATGTATTTCTTATTTAATCTCAGTTAAGGTGGTACTTATTTTATAAGTTAAAACTTAAAACCCCTTTCTTGTCACCTCAAAAGAGGGATTATGGCTAATTGAGCATTGTAGCCAGATAATTGGGCCCGAGGACCTATCCACATGGAGAGAATAACCCTCCTAGTCTGATTCTGAAAAAGAGACAAAGCCAGGGGGTGGAGTAATGTGAGTTAAGGGATTCTCACCAGCTCTTGTGAGAGCTTGTTTCACATACACAGCTCAAAGTGGAGCTAATAACTTAACGCTAGTGTGTTTTCACTCTTGAGGGGTCTTTCTCCTTAGAACCTAGGACATTCTCCCAGATCCTTTGGTAAGGACTCTTGAGGGACTTTGTTGAGCTTGCCAAATTCTTTACAAAGACTTTCCCTCTCTTTATCTGCCTCTGTCTCGCTCTCTCTCATACATGCATAAACACACGCTCAACACACACACACACAACAGAAAAAAAGACAAACTATTTTGAAAAAGTGAGATTTACATGTGTCATCAGCTAAGCCACATTTGTGCTCCTGTTTGTGTACTCTGCAGTTTCAAATTAAGGCAGAAGACAAAGTTATATATATATATATATTAGGGCTGTCAAAATAACGCGTTCATTTCGATTAATTAATCTGAGAAAAAATAACGCAGATTAATCCATTCCATATTGACGTTTGACCCGGAGCCGTTCTAGCCACCATTTGACTGTAAAATGAAGGAGGGAGACGAGAATGTGCTGCCTGGATCATTAATTGGAACATTTACTTGTAAAAATCTTCTTCCTGCCAACCCTGGCTACCGAAATCTGGTGCCACTGATATGTCTGCTCTTCTCTCTGATGCTCTGAAACAGACAATACAGGCAACACAAACAGCGCTGCACATGACGCTAGCTAACACTATACTCAACAGCAGCTAACGTTAGCCTACCGCTAGCTAGTTAACACTATACTCAACAGCAGCTAACGTTAGCCTACCGCTAGCTACTAGCTAGATTAAACATGGGTAAAATGCTGACAGCTAATGCTAAACGGTGTAAAGTTTGACTGTATTTTACTGTAGAGGATTCAACACCGGTATGTAACAATCTGCAACTGCCGTCGGAAAAATTTCAATGAAACTGGTAAACTACAGCCTCGTGGTGCATTTGAAGTTATTGTAAATGTCCTTTTCCCATCTGGTGGTTGTTTTTGTCGTTCAACAGCAATTTATTAGTGAAATAAGTTATTGTTATTGTTATACATTATTATTAAATCATTTAATTGTGACCATATGGCCATAGCAATAAACAAGCCGTTCTTTAATGTCACCGACTGTTGTTTAGTACCCTTTTTTTTTCTTTTCTTTTTTTACTTTCTTAAAAAGTATCGGTTCAGGCACCGTTAATTATATATGCGATTAATTTTGATTAATTAATCACAGAGTATATAATTACATTTTTGAATCGATTGACAGCCCTAATATATATATATATATATATATATATATATATATATATATATATATATATATATATATATATATATATATATATATATATATATATTGATGTTATGTTATAGATATGTTGTTATTGGCAAACAACACTTTTTGTGATATAGTTGCCACTAGTTGGACTTTCGGTCCAGTGAGTAAAATGAAAACTATATCTTCTCTAAATAAATAATCAATAACTGATGTTCTAACTGACATTCAAATGTTTTTTCTTTTACACTGACTGAAGAGAGGATCATAGTTGAGCGGTCTAAAACTGAACTTCTCTTTATAATACTCTGATTGTGGTTGTTACATTCACTTCTTTCCACCTCTTTAGCACATAGATTAGCGCAGAAAATACACAACACTGGCTTTGATGCGTCATCCTCCCCAGCTCCGCCCTTTTGTCCAAATATGGTCACTTCTGGTTCCAAAATACCAAGATAGCGACAGCCAAAATACAAACTCCCAGCTAAAAACAGGCAGTCCACAAACCAATGGGATGCTACATCCATTATTTTTACAGTCTATGGTTGACAACTTAGTAAACACATTTATAAAGAATTACAAATATCTAGCAAACTGGGATTTACTGTACACTTGGGAAATAGAACAGTTTGCTTTCATTGAACTCAACCTACTTATGCTACATATAATACCAGCCGGAAACATTTCCTTCCTAAAATGAGGGCTGCACCTGACCGTGTTTTTCATCCATAATGTGGCAGTAAATTCCCCTTTCATCACCACACAAAACAGTAACTATATCTCACATATTTCCTTTAACTGTTGGTAAAAGTGTGAGCTCAGTGTCCTGTCTCTCTGCAAAAACACAAAGTGGCAAAAAACACTTGAATCACCACTGACCAGTCTCACCTTCATCTTCGACATGTACAGGGCATTGTTGCACAGCTGTCAGTCTAGATCATTTTGCTGTATTTCTGTACCCATAAAATCTATACAGTATATAAATATTTTTTTTAACAGAATATCCAAATTAAATTCCAAAGAACCAAAATGAAGAAAACCAGATCAATAAAATTCAGTCAGATTTTCACCCGGAAAATTGCTCTTTAAGTCAGAAGCTAAGCTAGTGGAAGTAAGTGTAACACTGCTAATGGGCTCTCAATCCTCCTGCAGTGACCCTTACCCCCTCCCATCCTTTTTAAAGACAAACAGTCCATGACTGCCCTTGACTCCTCCTCTGGTGCTACAGCTTGATGGGCATCAGCTCTCTCTTAGTGTGACCCTTGGTTGACAGTTCTCTCCAAGCCCCGAACTTAAGCTGCCTTTTTCTAAGCCTGGTCTGACGACAGGGGCATCAAGTGATCACCGGTCTCGGTATGAGAGCACGCCCCCCAGTGGGAGGCTTGTTAGTGATCCTCCATTGCTCACAGGAAGAAATGGCCTTCCGTTTCCGCTATCTAGAAACTGTACTCTGAGACTGAACAACTGCAGAGCGCAGGTGAAAAATGACACTTTCAACAGTGTAATATCAGTTCACAGTCTAAGATGTGGTCTCTCTCACCCCAGTCTAAAACCTTTTTACAAAAAACAGTATTTCAGTGGATTCTCAGGACTGGCTACTAAAGAGTCAGGATTTCATTTATTGTTGACAATGTATTATGAGGGGAAGAATGTGAGTACTGAAAACAACATGTTATCATCCATAAACCTTTTGGACAGATGGAAGAGGTAATACCATTAAGAAATGATCTCTCTGAAATTACACACTGATGTAGGAACAAGGATTAAATCAGATGTTCTTTTTTTAATGAGAAATAGAAGAAGAATAGAAGCAAGTCAGATATTAATTGTAAAATAAAGTGTTTAAGATCATAATAATAATAGTCTGCATACAACTACATGGTCATAAAATTTACTACCAATATTTATAGACCACAGTTGTTTGCAGCATTGCACATATGTTGTCTTTTTGCTAATACGACTCTAATAGTACCGGCTATATAGCTGTGCTCATCATCAAGGCCAGATTTCAAATGGGTACGAATATGATAGTAAACATTCTCTAACTGAGCTACTGGAAAAAAGGTCACAAGGAAACATATGGGGAATAATAGCTAAAGCAACATCACAAGCAGCATGCTGCCTTTTGTTAATATCACATAGCTTTCTATTGATGGTGAACTGTGTGGCGACCCCAGGACGAGAGTCAAATCCTTCTAAAAAGGTCAAAGATTTACTTTGTCTAAATTTTCTCTAAAAGTGACTCCAACAAAAACAAACAGTTTACAATTGCTCTGTCTCAGCACTTGAGGAAATGAAACATTGTCTACTGTCAGCGGCGAGTTACCCTGGATAATTGATTTAAAGCTCCAAAGAAAATAATGGTACCGTATTAAAACTGCAAAATATTCTAATAAAATTAATTTAAAGCCAGAGAATGGAGATAAAAGAAATTAATGAAATTAAAAAAGGGACAATATGTAGTGGTGTTACGTTGGTGTTGCATCATGTAGACAAACCCTTAACCTGGATTCAATTCAGTGAATGTTCACATTGTGTTGGCCAGTGATTTTCAAAGTGGGGACTCCTAGATTACCTCAGTTCTCTGCTGCATCTAAACTAAAACTTAAACTATTCTCCGGTTCCAATCAGCTGACAGAGGTCAGTAAGCAACCAGAGAGACATATCGGTGTATAAGAGAAATCTTATTAGAGTTCATTTCCCACTTAACCCAAACAAGAGCACACAGTTGGTATTAAAACACCTCAAGCTAATTTGATTAGATAACAGCAACATCTTTTACTCGCACGGCAAAAGTGCTCAGCACTGTACGGAGGGACCAGTGGTAGCAGTCAGCGGTTAAACCACAGTAGCAGAAAGGTTAATATACTCAGCACATGTTGCCTCTTACAACAGGTGGTGCAGCACGATCGGCGGCTCCCAGCATTCCAGCTTTTCCATGCTGGTGGCCCCTGGTATTCTGGGATTTACGCTGCCTCCCCTCCTTTCAACCACAGAGGCCTGACTGACAAGCTAATCGTTGGGCTGGGATCCCCTCAGCTATTGATTCCACTGCAACACAACACCTCCCAGTCAATGAAACTGCAATATAATGCTTGAGCTGCAAAGAAAAGGGGAGTATTAGCGTGTTGAGCAACTGGAAGAAATTTGCTGCTGCTGCCTCCACTGTTTGCTCCTCGCTGCAGCTGCTGGTAGGTAGAAACAGAGCGGCACAAATAAAGTAGGGAAAAATGTGTCTCAGGGGGTAGAAGCTTGAAGGGGTAGGTTATTAAAAGCCACAAAGTGGAGCCCATGCTGGGCATAGAGAAATAGCCGCAGCATGGTAGAGGCACAATGGAAAAGAAGGGGGTCTGCTTTCTAAATTGTTCTAATCCTTTGAGTGTTTTATTTCATTCGGTTTTGTAGTTTAAAAACGCTGCCTTGGATTGTGCATATGCTTTGGCTCAACTACAATACATCCAAAAGGGCAGGGTTTGTCGGACCAACTATACATTTTTAAAGATAAAAAGGCACATTTACATTTTGATACATTTATTTAACTAACAAACTAAATATTTTTAATAGTAAAAAAATTCCTACAGATGTCCTCACAGATTACTGTAGAAAACAATCTGCTATCAAATTCCACCGTTATTTGATCACTACTTTCACTTTTTGGAAATCAATACCCAGCTACTCTAAATATTGATCTGTGAGGCACAATGGCTGCAACAGTGACCGCAATTAGTCGTATTACTGTTGGTTCCAGTCATTTAGTCAAGTATCCAATTTCCATGCTGTGTGAACACTTAATTAAAACAAATGTGTTACAAATATATAATGGGGATCAGCAGCCTTCAAAAAGCCTCTTGTGGCTTGGTGAGTCAATGCAACAAGGAGAATAGCAAATCAATGTCGCTGGTCACTTATGCCACAGGAATTTAATCAAATGTGAATACTGACAATAACGCCCAGAGAGGACAGTGAAATTATGGGTAATAGCCTCTCTGGGAAAAAGACCAAACATGCTGTTTATGTCCAGACTTAAAGACTTAAAAACAACAGTCAACCATAGAGATAAAATGATGCTGAAGCATACAATACTCAAACATTAATGAGAGCTGGCAGAAAAATTCACATCAGTGTTTGATAGGTGGTCATGCTTTCAAGTGTTTTCACGAGTGTCCTTTTGAATTTCAATATGAGTAACAATGCACTTACTGTAGTGTCAGTGTGACCTCTTCTGATATTTGTGGCCTGTTTATATTTGGTCTTAAACATGTCAAGATAATTGAGCGGATCATATTTGGATGCAGTCAGAAGGCTGTGTTACTTGTTTCCCAGCATGACAAGCAAATTAATTGTTGGTAGCGCAGGCAGAATCTGTTGCTACTGTACAGCATATTAGTAGAGGTCAGGAAAGTTCATGCACACATAAGAGCAAACATGCAAATTGAATGACAAACCCTGCGTATAGCAAAGCAACCTGATGCAGACTGAGACTTAAACTGCATTGTATTAGCAACGGACAAGGTAAAAAAGCAAATTTACTTTATGAACCTATGAAACAATGCCTACATGCTACATCAGTCAGGATCAAAAGGAATGACAGCTGCCCTGACAACAACAAATCATCCTTGTGGCAAGTATGACACAGCAGCTGGTTGGTGGTTAGAGGGAAATAGTCATAGTCATGGTTTAAAGGGAACCAATGTTGACTGTGGTCTCTCGAAATTACACACAACTGCAAGAGGTTGCTTACTAGGAAAATATGAACATGTGTCGTTTTAAGTGTTTTAAGAAGTGACAAATGCTGTTGTCTCTATGACGAGGACACTTTTCAATTCAAATGTGCTTGTGATTTTGGTATTATGAATGCTCTAAGATAATAAACACTGCATTACATTTAAAAACATAAGATGTATTACACTTTGACACTGCCAGTTTCAGTTAAAAACCAGTGACTGCTATAAAAAAAAAAAAAAAAAAAAAAAAATACTAGCATCCAAACCTGTCAATTACGTGTAAATGGCACATTCACAAATTTTCACTTCACTTTTTTTTTACTATTCTAACTTCTGCAAATGAGTTTTTGAAGCATATGGTGTCCAGAGTTCAGGGAATTCAATTTGATACAGTATATACTGTAGTGATATACATCTGATGACAGGAAAACAAACCACTTTACAAGTAAAACTGAGTTGAAAAATATGAAGTAAATCATTAAGAGCAAAAAATAAGTTTATTCTAATAGGGTTTAACAGTATACACCATTTTCAAGACTGTTAAGCAAAGCAAGGTAGAGATCCAAGTGAGCCTCGTTTAGGAAGCTAAAAAGTGTCTGGCTCACTCAATAACCAAAAACAAATGGGGGTGTCTCTCACTAAAAAGTTTAGCAATAAAGTGATTAGTAATTTTAATTATTTTGGGAGTGTTTGGTGACTTTTGATAAACAATTTGTGATGACAAGTGCCCAACCTTGGCACAGGTATGACTCTCTCCAACGATGCCCTAATCATTTTGTCATGTTCAAGATAATGAAGGAATCAGTAGCAGATGGTTAGTGCACCATAAATAGCAGAGGTAATTAGAGAGCCTGTCAAAATAGAAATGTGCTGTTGGTTCAGGTAAAAAAAAAAAAAAAGCAACCAATTCTATAACTGATGGCCCAAGTTATCTCAAGGGTGTTAGGCAAAATCCCTCAATGAGCAGAACAGATTATTAGATCATCTTGAGGAGTGTATTACTGGTTTGTTACTGTTTTAAGAATTTTTCCCAATGCCAGATGTGTTGTTGGACCCAGCGCCAGATGTGGAAGTGTTATCATACAGTTCAACAGTTAGAAGATTCAAAGATCAAAGTGTTTTCTGCAGTTAAAGTGAGAGAAGTACTTTGAAAAAGAAATGCTACATGCTGTATGGATGCTAAACATTTGTTTCAGTGTAAAGACAACATGATAATAATGCTTTGTTAATATATGTGAGCTTCTATGGAGCATTTCCTCTGTGCCAAATAGACAGGGACATGGTTTTGAAGTTTTGCTGAGATATATTCCATATGTTGTATTACAGCTAATGACCTTATAACTCAAGTTTGTGGACATTTTAAAATGGACCGGCCCATGATTTATCTCAGGGTAATGCACTTTAAACTTAACAAACATGCATTAATAGAATAAAAGTACTTAAAGTCCACTCTGTGCACAATCAAGTTTAATCCCTGTTTTAACGTTGCACAAAGTAAATAAACATGTACATGGTGCTGCATGATTCATCATTAAAATACAACGGCAGCTGTTATTGTTTCTAGGCTTGTTTTCTTGAATTAATTTAATTGGATTATTACAATGTAGGTCACTGTTTTTCAGGTCATTCTCAGGGAGACATGGGCCAAAATATCTTGGAGTAAAAGAGGGCCAAACTGTTTTCTGAATATTCCCTGTCCCTTAACAATGAGCCTGTGCTCCGCATAAACAGCACTGCTCCGACAATATTTTTCAGTCCTCAGCCATTTCTAGGGCAAGCTCGGACCCCTGGGAGTTTACAGAAATATCCACAATATCAGAGTGGCTGTTTTATATCTGAGGCTCACCTTTGTTGTTTCCAAGGCCCACAGAAGTCAACCTGAGCTACTCAACATCTGACAACAAAAGGTTATGAAATCCCTCTTATTTGTAACTTTTTGGAATTGGCAGCACTTTGCACCTTTTGTTTTTTAACATACTATCTTTATAGGTTGTTCATGGGCAAAAAATATAATGTTTCTAAACCGCACAACAATCAATCCATTTGATTTTTTCAAAATCATACAAGGTACAATTGTACAATCAGTGATATTAAATAATAATAATACATCTACACTGTAAATCTAAGTGATCGAATAAGAGTCTATAATGATAGCACACATCATGTTAAAGTAACCAGATGTCAGATGTGTTCACCCAAAGTTTAAATCTACCTTAAAATCAAATTAAAGCTCCACATTCTTACAATGCCATTACTGTAATCGGACATGAAAGCTTGAGGTGTGATTTCCAGGGATTTTGATACATAATCTGGTTCAGAACATTCGTCTGCTGTTCTGTAATTATGCATGGTAACCTTTAGAATGAGATGAACAAGTATGCACTGTTGTTTCCCTGGGTTTGATTCAATTTAAGGGGCCATAAAAACTAAAATTAGATTTGCCTGTGTTAGTTTTGCACATCTAATTCCACATGTTCAGTAGATCTCCTGTAAAATGCAAGAATGGCAGCAAGTTTTCTTAACATTGCTGACTGATGGCCTTGAAGATGACAAATTAAGTTTTCTGGTCAGTTTGGTGAGTTAAATGGCAATACATCCTAGAGTTGCTCCTGCAGCCAGAGTTCTAGCATTTTAACTGCAATTCTTTTTTAGGACTTATACCTGACTTTCTGTCCTGCTTTTCAATGCAGTTCCCTCCCTATTTAAACTGATGATTTAGCTATGTCCATCCAAGTGTTAAAAGTGCTAGAACAGTCACATAACATATGACAATGTAATTTCCAGAACCAAAGTTACCTGTTATACTGTAACACTTAAATAAATAATGTGGCTCGGGAAAGGGAAGTTTGGGGTCCCCTGCTGGAGCTGCTACCCCCGCGACCCGTTACCGGATAAGCGGAAGAAGATGGATGGATGGACTTAAATAAATAAACTTATATTAATTAATAACCGGTTGTTCTGTTATACAAAAGTATAGCTCGACTAAACACGATCAACTCACTACACAAGTTAATCTGTGTTGATAATGTAAAAGCCAGTCAGGAAATAATGAGACAGAAAGCAGAGCAGCAGTAATGCTTCATAGCAGCTGTATCTACAACACCATATATTAGTATCTGGTATATAGCTGTAATGGTACTATAGCTAAAAAAGGAAAGGCTATTTCAAACAAAGCAATTGATTTCTAACGATCAGTAGTGACTAAAATCTAATGAAGAGTTGATTCTCCTTTAACCTTTTTTCAAACAGTAATTTTCAGATTGATGATATTTGTGTTTCTGTTAAGAAAGTTCTAAGTTGATAGCGTGCAGTAAAGCAACCCTTACAGTCCTGCAGCATGTAACTTTGAACACACTTGAAATGTCAGGCATAGCACAGCAAATTGCTAATTTCCTGTCTGTGTGTATGGCAGCAGGAAGTTAGAGATACATCCTCCCCTCTGGCTGAAGGGAAGGAAACAGTGTGAATGGAGAGGGGATGTCACTGACCTCTCTGAAGAGAGCCAAGGCTTGACCTTGAAGCCTAGCTGACTAAACAGAGGACTTAAATCACTCGGGGCTGAACATGGATCAGCAGCACAGTTCCAGCACAGTTTGTTTATGATCTGATACTGCTGATACTGTGCATTTATTCATTATTTCTTTGTATTTAAAAAAAATATTTTAATACAGATTGCTAAAATATGGTTTGAAATTCGTGCCAGCATGAATGTTACTGAAGCAGCTACCGATCATTATCTTAAATTCTCTTCACTGAAGCACAACCGTTGGTGTCACTTCATTCTGTTTATAAGGATGCCTTTAAATTTAACACAGTATTAGTAGGTTATTACAAATGAAACCGGGACAGTTAACTAGATCTACATTAGGTGCACATCCAGTTGAATGCACAGATATAGTCTTAAAGTCAGTACTCATCCCACAAAACCTAACATGCTACATGTGTTGGATCATAAAGGTAAAAAGCAACTTCCTGGATTTATGAGCCTACAACATGGGATGAAACCATTTGGTTTTTATTATTCCATTTACTCTTAGCCGGACCACAAAGTGGTTCTGAGAGCCTGTTTTATGTATTCAGCTGCCTTTCCCTCAACAAGCATGTGGAGCCGCTTAAATAAACCATCAACCAGAGCACAGCTGCAACAACAACCGATCGATCGGAGGCAGGTTACTGTCTGAACACTGCGCCGCCAGCACGCTGGCTTCAGCAGGTGGGGTGGGAGTTGTAATTTGCTGCTGAAGGGCTTTTGTGCCTGCCTGACTTCAGAAAAACTGTAACTTGTGCCTCCCTTGATAGATAGCCATGAAGGCTGATAGAATGTGTGTGTTTGGGTGAGATTCGCTGCTGTATAAACAATCGACTCCCTACCTTCCACAACATCTGGGAACTCTCAAGTATTGAGGCAGAAACAAATAACCAGGGACTTGTTAGTTTCTGATTAGATTTTAAACAACTCATCATGGCTCATGAAGTTCCCCTCAATGCACTGCATGGCCAGTCATACAGGAATACACAAGAAAAAAAATAACAACGCCAAGACTAAAAAGAAATGAACATGGAGGGCTCATCAGTATTCAGACATGGTTTTCATGAAATATCATAAATTACATGCTTATATGTTTTTTTATGCAAGTACTCAAGAGAGTTTTCAACCAATTTTAAAGAAATCCTTTTCTAGTTGCAAAAAAGCAAAAGGTCCAACTGCTCATAAGACGGGGCCTCACTTGCTTGACAAAGATGGCAATCTCTCAGTGGTATATAATTCCCCGAATTCTGTGTTCTCACTCTCCTTAATCTCCTCGTTCAAACAAACAAGCAGCATCAGATTCTTCTCCCCGTCGGTCAACTCAGTCATGTTTGCCAGCTCTTCTTGAATGAAGACTGTCCACATTATCAGTAATCCTCTTGTCTGTCGTAGTCTAAAGTCTGGATGAGCATTGTGAGTAAAGTCTGGACCTTTCTTTGGTTTAAGGAATTCCTTTTTTTGCATGACAGAATTCCACTGCCAGCATAAACGTTTGTCAGTTTGCAGAAGAGACATGAAATGTTAGAATGAAATCCATCCCCAAGAACAGACTTATAAAGTAAAATCGCTTATGATGCTCCAATGGATTAAATATTGATCTCTACAGTTGCAGCCTTTGAAAATGAAATCATAATGCTTTTACAACTTTTATGGGCAACTGTACAACCTGTCTACCCAGTTCTAGCACAAGCTGCAATGTAAAACAAACTATAACTGCCTCACACACCTTGTTGTGTTCTTACTGTGTATCTGCTGTCTGTCCATGTGTTTGACTTAAGTCTACACATTCTCTCTCACACTCTCTCTCTCTCTTTCTCTCATAAGATCACACAATCGTGTCGGCTGCAGCTGAACTTTTGCACTGCAGCATGGCGCAGGTTCTGCCCCTGCAAATCTGGTTGCTAGACAATCTAAGCCAATTACAGTATGAGGGCAAATGGTTAACCTCTATAATATACATTTCCCAGCCTCTTTCTCTGAGCTCGCTTGTCATCCCCGGAGAAGAGTTATGCAGCAGGGCCCAGTGTCCCAGGCGACCCAGTTTGAATTGGCTCAATTCATTAAGCCAGGGCCCGTGCACAAGCCCGAGTTCACACGGCGAAGACACTTGCAGCAAACAGCTGCTGCACATTCCTGATGGGAGGGCCAGGCAGATGTCCAAGGAAAATCAAAGGGAGAGACAGGGGAAAGTTTATGAGCCAGCGTTTGCCAACCTCAATGAGAAGCTCTCCATCCCCTCCTCAAAGACAGGGTGCAGCTGGCGGAACTCGTGGCCCTGTCCTGTTTGGGGCTCCCCTGGTTCTCCCTCTCCCACTCAAAACACTGCAACAACTCAACATGCTGACAATATCAGTTGTCTCCTCAATGCTCTCTATTTGAACCACAACCACTTTGGCACAGAGGCAGAGTAGGTCTGGCTGAAGGGTTGGAGTCATCATTAATTTTTATTCCTTTGACATTGTTACACTGAACCAATTCAGTGTTCCACATTAAACCTAAAAATAAAAAGGTAAGAATGTGCAGCCTTTAGAAAATAGAAATAAGAAATGAGTGGCTGTAAAAGGTTTGAAAAAAATCAAATTCTGTTCGGTTTGTTTTGGATTTGTTGATACATTATTATTTCATAAGTCAAAGATGAGATGGCACTGGATTTTAAAGATGCAATCTGCTTGTTTTTTTTACCATAAAAATTACAGGTAAAAGCTTGCATTTTTGAAAGGAAATTATCACTTTGTATTTCTCTAATGATCATAATTGCAAACATGCCATTACAAACTTTACTAATGTAAAAACAACTTTTGTTTGGTGTCTGCTTTGGTTTTTAAAACATGTAATTTGGACTCTTTGATTTACTTTTACTGATAAAGTTAAGCAAGGATGAAATGGTGCTGGATTTTCATACATTAGTGAACAGCATACATCTTTGATAGGTAATCACTCTTTTGTGTGTTACTCAAAGGAGCATAATTGGAAACGTATGCCTGTTTTACTGCTGCCATTACAAACTTTACTAATGCAAACAAACAGAATCAGAACACTTTAATGACTAACAATTATTCTGAAAAGGACAGCAGGTTCCATAGCTTTTGTTTTGAATATTGGAGGAGGGGCTACCGTTGCTCTACATGTATCACAGATCGCGCCTTTAAAAGACTCTCAAATACCATGGTGCCTCCAGCACCGCACAGTCCTCTCATTCATCACTTTGCAAACAAGGACAGGAGCATGGTCATGCTTATACTTCTCTCTCTGTGATACTTCTTCTTTGTCCTGCATGCCACCTCCTAACCCACTACTGTCTCAGCTCTATCCCCCTCCACCACCCTGCGCTCATCTCCACCCCTGCTCCATTGCACACAAACAGCGTGATGCCAGTTGTAATCACTGTTGGACACAATTTCAGGGACAATTTGAAGACTATTTATTATCCTTGGTCAGTAAAAAACAGGAGACAAGCATTTTCTGGATGTTCATTTGAAACATATCGACAGGTTTATGAATGGATCACTGAGATAGTAATTACTGCACGTGTAGTCTTTATGTGTTTTTCTATTTTGATTAATTGTGTGCATTCTGAATGAACACATTTGAAAATTCTTCATGTTCTCCTGATTTGTCACTCCAATACAATTTGAATTCTAATTACATTGTAGAATGTTTATTTCAGACAGTGAATCATACAGTGTATGCTCACTTTCCTTTTACCATATAACCTACAGAAATGTACCTCACACAGATCATTTATCTGTAATGTAAAATTGAGTCCAACATATAACCAGCATTTAATCTACAGTGGTTAGCAAACTCCTGCCTGGTTACTAAATTGAATATGAAGCCTGAGAGAGTTCCCCTGGGGAAAACAGTGATAAAACTAGCGGTAAATGGTGCCTTATCCATTCGTGGCCTCTTCAGATTAGGTGGATGGGACAAACTCCCCTCCAGGGGAAAGTTCCTCAGCAGGGCTCCAGGTAACACAAACCTCTTAATCACACATGACCTGGCAGCTAAGAGAGAGTTAAGCAGCAGCATGGGGCCTCCCATAGTGTTCCCTCCCTTCCTACAACATCATTAGCCGAGGCACATGGCCCGCCTGCCTCCATCCCAGTGTTTACAAAACACCATCACCAGTGACATGCCAGCAAAGCTGTGACTTATTTTAGAAATTTACTTACGATGAATCGGAAAGCCTTGCAATCCATACTAAACTATGGGAATCAAGTAAATCCATATTAAGCCAAGACTTTGGTGTAAACATTTGTAATCTGTTGTGCCAAATGTGTCGGACTGCCACAGCGCCATGCTAGTATGAGTCAGTTTGACAAAATGCAATTATGACTTTTCAGCAGCAAATAAAAATCATTACAAACACATAATGTAAGGCCTTTGCAGCTGCTGACAAATGGGGTGTTTGTACAGGATTGTATGGTATAGATCTCTCCTTCAACATAGTTTTAGTGCTGCACACACACAAGTTCATTTATCAAAGTGAACCTTTAAGGGGAAAAACATCCTGAACAGTGGTTGAAGGTTTATATGTCATCAGCCATTAAAGCGACCCAGGGTGATGTTCAAAGTAGAGGAACAGTCTGTGTGCCCTTGGAAAAAGCTGACAATATTTTGTAAGAAGAGTAAAAATATAAAGCCCTGTCTACTAAAAATAACGTTCCCATTCTAAACTACATTCTTAATTATGTTTCGAGGGGAACATATTTTCTCCCGGATTACGTTCGTTTTTGACGTATCACAAATAAGTTTGTAGTCTGCATAGGGAGGAGGTCTGGGTGGATGGGTTGGTCGAACAAACACGGGACTTTCACCCAGGAGGCCGCTGTTCGTGTCCCATGTGAACACAAAAGTCAACGTTGACTTAGTTTAACTTACGTAACATACTTAACTTATGTCACATACGTAACCTTAACGTAACGTAACTTAAGTTACGTAAAACAAACATACTTATTTTAACCCAAATCTTGACCTTTTCCTAAACCTAACCAATTAGTTTTGTTTAAATTCACAACATTAACCACATGTTTTAAACTGAGACCGTTTCACGCTGTGTACGTATCATGACTTATCAGCTGGGTATGATCACTGAATAGAAAGAAATACTTCTAATATCCTACATTATGAATTAATTGTAAAATAGTTTGCTTGATTATTTAATGGATAAAGAGGCTTTGTGGAAGGCAGGTAAACAATAATAATAGTGTTCTGTTGTTTAATGACCCGTTACTTTCTCTTTTTTTAATCGTGAATTAGAAGAAAAAAAAAAAGGTTATTTAGGGGTGAAAAACTGATTTGTAAACTTTACACACTTAAATGCCACAGTCAAGCTGGACATGGGTGCATAACACTTCAGTTATATAAAAAAGAAAATCCCAAATGGTCAGCTTGGAAAGACCAAGACAATGAACAATGACTGAATTTATCTTATAAACTCTGCCCAATGAAAGACATCCATCCATATTGTGTATTTCAAGCCGATTCAATCAGTTAATTTGAATCGTTTACATTTTACAGACCAATTCAGTACACAGCTTTTTGTCAGTAGATTTATTTTGTAAAAAAATGCCAAATAAATAAAATAATATAAATATAAATACCACAGTAGTTCTAGCGATGGCATTATTCTTTAGTTACTACTGTTCCCTAACCTATGTTGAAATGAAGTATGAAAGTGTTTGCTGTTACTTACAGCTCCTGGTCAACATTGTGTCTCCTTTGTATCAGCAATCCAAAAGAGCATCCAGCTAAAACATGCTTTGACGTATTTGTGGTCACCTGTTTGTGTTGCACTGACAATTGGTGTTTGAGATATGGCAAATGATTAAATGATTAAATCAAAAGTGTTTGTTCAAGTTCCCTGAATATATTTCTGAGTAACAAAAGATCGAAAGTTTAAAAGTTTTTTCAGGGCAACCACTGCAGTAAACTCTTTCAGCAGGGGTTTTAATGGCTTTATAATATATATAATAAACACATACAAAGTTGACTGATGTTAAGGATGTACTAAAGCTGCTTTCTTACCGACACCTGACCGACCTTATTATATTAACATATACATATTATGATGAATAATACAGTTGAAAAGTGATCATGTTTAAATTCAATTCCTCTAACACTTGAAGTTTAACATAGAGGAATTTGTACATTGCAAAGTGCATGGCTTTGGCAACAACTTTTGCAAGGGGCAAAGGCTAAAAGGAGATCTTTAAGACCTGGGGCAGAGGGTCCACCGGCTGGAATGCAGAGGGAGGCTTGTAAATTAGAGACCTAATGAAAACTCTCTGGTGTCCAACTGAAGCAATCATCTGGTTAGAATCAACCAGTTATTCCACTAATTTCCTCCACCGCTCTCTCCGAGCCCTCAATGCCCAATTTAGAAGAAACATGCATGTTCCAATTTACACACCTGCAGTTTGAACTCAAAACTGTCCAACAAACCTTTTTCTTCACTTATCTTTAAAAGCTGGGTAAAAACAATCAATCAAAGTGAAGAAATCCAATACATCTGAACTGACCAACCATTTGTAAACTGATTAAACACTAAAATCTTGAGAGTAACATCTTTAACTAATTTGTTTGCTTTCTAAAGTTTACAACAACTATTTAACTACAAGAGGTTTCTCTAAACACTCAAATGATCAATAATACAACATGTTTTTTATTTAAGGTTTTAAAGGATTAGATGGGTCGTAGGATAAGTAGTTGCCTAAAACGAGCTCCAAAACATCTCCCAGAAGACGTGGTCACTACCTTACTTGGAGTTATTCAACCTTTCACCCACTGGGCCCCCCGAATCTGACCTTTAACCAGATGCCATTTGCTTAAAATCTCCCTGCCAGTTTCAACCTCTGGAATCTGCAACACATTATAAGAGAAGGGAACAAAGGCAGTAGATTAGAGGCCAGCCTGGTTATTAGTTTGCTGATACATTTTTACTAGGGTTAAATGCAATGATAGGGAAAACAAGTTGAGGAAGAAAAGGTGTTTCAGGAGTTAAAACTAAAGGCTTCTAATATACTGTAGCTGTAGACAACTTTATTTTCCAAAAAAAAAAGAAACAGTTTGCAGCTGTAAAGCTAAATTAACGTAAATTAAGCTGATTGTTCCAAAATAAAAAATAAAGTATATGTGTACATCTGCAAGTCACAAGTTATGTATAGTACCAGAAAATTGTCTTTTAGTGCATAGTAATGCTGTTGCATGCCTGTGTTTTTTCCTCTTTTCAGTGGCTACATATGGACTGAATATTAAATGATCAATTTCTCCTGTTTTCTCTTCTCGTCTTTGCTTGCTTTAAATGTCTTTGTGGATTTTGGTCCCCCTCGATCCCGCATTATCTCAGTTAGAAAGTGTGTTTTTACCAGGGAGGGCGGCAGTGAGTGGAGGTGCTGATGTATTGAGCAAAGTTGCTTGTCATTGCTGAAAGCTTTTGTTTCCTGGGGCTCTCTATTCATCACAAAGCCTTTGGTGGGAAGAGACATAAAGACAGGCTCTGACCCTGGTGTGAGCCCTTTGACCTCTGTGAACCCAAGGGGACAGATTTTCAGCAACTGTGCAATCACTATTAGTTGACTGCAGGGTCTGTAGTGGAAATTGGCTGGAGCCAGACAAAATGAATGAGGGACATGGTGGGAAAATCTGGTAATTTATAGAAGTTGAGAGTCTATTTCAAAAGAGGTGATGGTGGATCAGCTGACATGTGGGGTCAAAGGTGATGTTTGGGCATGATTT
This sequence comes from Sander lucioperca, assembly GCF_008315115.2. Taxonomy (NCBI): domain Eukaryota; kingdom Metazoa; phylum Chordata; class Actinopteri; order Perciformes; family Percidae; genus Sander; species Sander lucioperca. Next base: position 13,245,188 of record NC_050179.1, on the reverse strand, counting down.
CCTGCCTGTGTTACTGTAACATCTGTGTGTTAAGAGACGTCTGGGACTGACCCTCAGGGGCATGATTGTGAAAAGAAAACAAGTAAACACTACCGTTAAGATTTCTGATTCAATGACTACGTTTGACATAAAGCCCTCTAGAGCTACTTTTGACATGATAAAAATCCTCACACCACTGAAAAACAATCTGTCTTCTGCCATGAATGATTGCAGTCCATTTAAAGCTTTAGTGCGTAACTTTTTGATATTAATAAACGTCCGTTACATTCAAGCCATTGCCAAATGAGTTGCTACAACGCTAATTAAGACTATCAGCTCCACACAACTCTCTCTGTATTTCTCAGTATGGCTATGTTCAGAAGATTGTGTCGTCCAGTGACTTTCCAGTGCAGAAGCTTAAGTGAAGATAATTACCTCTTCTGAAGAGTCCATCATGTTTTTGAATCCTCCGTGTCCTCCTTGGCTACTAGCAACTGCGTGGAGGAGGGGCGCGGGCGCGTGCGCGATCACAGAAGGCTTGTATTATGTGGACGCGCCGACAGTGTTGTTGTCATTACTTAGAATTCCTCATGGGGGCGACAGAAACTACGTATTATAGCTTTAAACATTATGATGCCTAATGTAGCATTTAATCAATGCAAACAATGTTTGTACTAACTTACCTTTACAACTTTCAACATTGCACTTGATTAAATCCACTTTTAAAGACAAAAAATGATCCTGTAAAACGGCTCCGGTCATGGCTCTCCTATGAGACCGGCTGTGATAAAGTGGATCGTTTTGGCTCTTGCACTGTCATCTACAAGTGTCAAAGTAAAGAAATACTGGGAGTCCCCAGCCCCAGGGCTAGCCATTAAGTAAATTGGCCTCTCTAGACCTATAGCTGTGTCACTGTCCGTGACGAGCTGCCACCTATTTGACCCATAGATAGGAGTCCAGTGCTGACCAGCAGCTGTTCTGTGGGCTTGTCTTTCCAAGCCTGGGAAGTGGTTCCTAATTAGCCTCCCACACCCATAAATGTGTCCAGTAGGTCAGTCACTCCACGCTCATTGATCGCACTGATGTGTTCCGTGCTGAGGGTTGACTTAAGCTCCTTCATCAAAACGACTGCAGTAGGTGACACAAGCAGTCTGCATGTGTCAAGAAGACCCTCAGAGGTAAACATCTCATCGGCGCAAATAGATCAGTTAGCTGGTACTGATTTCTATAGATTTACAGTATCCCAGAAAACGAAAAGGGTGTGGATTAATTTAATATGTAATCTTTGATTGTAGAGGTGAAACAGGATGAAAATAGAATATTTCTTGTTTCTATCGTCACCGGTGTTCTCTTTAGATTTATCTCTAATGTCCTATTACAGACATCATGACCGGGTCAATACTTCAGCAGTAACGACCGCTGGTTGTGACGGTAATGATAAATGGATAGAGCTACACTCAGCCTGAGCACAATATCATCTCTGGCATGTCAGACACAAGGTTCTCTTTTATCGAAGTCACAGGAAACAAGTCTTGAGGGCCTGCCCTCCACAATCACTCCTCCAGATATTTTTCCCGTCCTTTTCTACCCTCCATGAGTTGTTTTTCTTTCATTTAGTTGGCCTCCACCAATAAAAATGCAAGCCAATTTTCCAGCGCATTAACCCAAGAGATCTTTAATACACAAGAGTTTTGGTGCAAAGGGGACGGCAAAGCCTCATGGAAAGATGGATGGGCCTGCCGACTAAGAGTGGGCAGTTTTCCCACTGCCCTGGTCTCAGCCTGGGACAAAGGCCTCATTGAGTGTGATGCTTGACATCAGCATCATAAACTAGTCATTGCTACAAAGACTCTGACACTTTAAAGTACCAGCTACTGCTTTCTTTTCTCTCCGTGTTACAGCATTGCTTAGGCTAATCACGTCACTGGCAGTTGCTCCTTTTGTTTTGCAGATGCCGATACAAAGACTTTAAATGTATAAAGTAATGTCAAGAGAAATCGCTTATGAGTCTCCATTTGTACTTTCCTTTCTTTTCAGACTATTATGTAAAAAGACAATCGACAAGAATCCAGTTTATCTTGATTTTTGTGACACCTTTGGCGATAAGCATTAATTTCTATGGTTTTGTGCCCACACTGCACACACAATGATAATGATGCTTCATGTTACAATGTGTGGCTTCATTCATAAGAATCCATATTTATTTTCAGTTTAAATCTTTTTAAAATCGCTAAATCTGCATTTTAAAATCTTACATTAAGCATTGTAAACAATACTGTATAACATTTTATGAGTTGTTTACAAGTTCAGTGACTATTTTATAATATTAATATTATATAAAAATCATAGTAATGTATGGAAGAAATGTATTAGAAAAATGTATATTAGTTTAAGTATTTGCAGTAATTGCCTTGAATCCATATGACGTTATTGTATCATTTACATGCATGTGTCGGATCACAGCGGATAAAAATTTTCGGACTGCATTTAATTTGAATGTGTTGCTAATCAACAACAGTTATATCCATAATTTGCAGATATAAATGCAGATGGGTTAACTGTCAGCCCTAATATTCCTCTAATTTGATTAGACCACACATAACAATTCCAGTATTATTTTAACAGAGAAGGATTATGCAACAAAAAAAACAACAACAGCTCAATAACCTTAAAGTCTAGGCATCAATAGGATGAGGAGATATGAGTATGCCCGTGTCATTGGAAGTCTGATCCTCAAACATGATGTCAGCTCAAAGCCAGTTTCAGATTCTCAATGTCATGGAAAAAGGCAGGGGTGCACTTTAATAGATTAAACACCGAGAGCCAGACAACTGTGCTGCCTGGGAGGTGCTGATGGATGCAGTCACATTTAATATGAATTCATTCTGAATTGCAACAAAAAGATAATCCAGCAAATCCAGCATTTCTTGGGAAAATTGCTACTATAAAACATTGCAGACAATGTAATGCAATGTAACAATTACATTGTGGAATAACAAGTTAAGGTCTAATTATCTCTCTTGTGGCACATTTAAGAATGGAAATTATAGTTTTATTTTTTTCATATTAATTGAAAGATGAAGGAAGAAAACAACAACAAAATCTTATGATTGCCTACTATTTTTGATTTAAATTGTCAGTTCTGTCTATTTCACTCTTTTACATTTACAGTGCCTTCATTGATCAAGTCATAATGATGTTTGACTTGAAGCAATAATTGCTCTCAAGGGCCATGGCTGCAGTACACCAGAGGACAAAGCATCTTAATAGAGAGGAGTGTGTGAAGATGACAGAAACAGTGTTTTTATATGTTTGTATGTGTGTGAGAGCGATTGAGAAAAAGGGAAGGGGAGGGTGTTGAAGGGTAAAGCTCAGACTGAACTCATATACAGGGAAACAGCTGCTTCACATTGCTAACCCCTGGAACAATGTGAAGATAGTATGTTTTGACAGGTTTGGGCAAGAATGGAGGTCACCAAACCTTAGGGGAGATGTCAGTCGTAGCTGTCATCTACTGAAAACACACACAAAAATTACATTAGTCCTCACTGGCATCTACTGCTTTTTCACTGTGTTCTAATCCTAATCCTAAGTAATGTAGGAGGAATTTGAAGAAGAAATTATTTTTTTCCAACACTGGCTCCTGTTTATTTCCTTAGTGAGTTTGTTACAGGGATGCAATTCACACTAAAGTAGCAAGACCACCTGTCACTGATGTTATTCTGCATGGATACAGAGTGATCCAAGTTGGTCTGATCACGGGCCTTAAAGAAGGCAAAGAAGTGTGACACTATTCATCGTCGTGACTGACAACCTTGCAGCTGCCCTGTCGATCTATAGGGCCAAGTACTCCACTGTGTTTTGTCACCTATTTACTCAGGCATGTGTAATCGATCCTTTGTGTGTTTGGAAATAAGAAAAAAGAATACTTCAAGGCCAGGGGATTATCACCCTTGCCAGCTGGTTCACATGTGCCTTTAAGTCTATATTTAAATACAGTAAAATAATGAAGAATGAGTGGACAAGGAAACCATTACATATTGGCAGGCAGCAGCTTAAACATACTGTTCTGAGTGGGTCAGTTCAATACATTACCTCTGAAACACTGTACTGTCTCTAGCCTGTCATGATTTATGTATATTGTTCTCATCTGTAAATGAATACCATTTATGTTATTATTTGAAACATTAAAGTTTCACTTTTAAATTCATCTTGTTTTGTCTATCTAATACTTTTTGAATTGTTATGATAAATTGATAAAGTGAGATAATCTTCTGAGATGATATGCGCCTTCACTCTAACCCAGCATCCACTCTACTTTGTCTTTTGAATGACTGTGGCATTATTCTGTTAATAGTTATCTGTCCTCAAGTCCTTGACCTCCTTGAATTGTAAACACGTTTTTTACACCACTCTCAGCACTCTCTGACCAAGGGAGTTTTGTCGCCAGTGAGGCCTAGGGATAAGCAAGCGGGTGCTGAACCTGTTCCAGCCTGCACTGCCCTCTGCAGCACCTCTGCTCCACACTCAGTCAAATTTTTCCCAGCGCTGCTGGATCACATGGGTTAATCTCTCCTGACCCCCGACTCCTCAAAAGCACAAGCCTGGCTCTTTTGGACTCCGTCCCGGTGTGAGCGCAATGCAGTGCCATGGAAGTAGACCCCACACACATCCCCTTGTTCACTGGCACCAGTTTGCAGACTTCAGAATAGTGAAGATAAGGTACAAGAATGTCAGGAAGTCTGACACCAATGAGCGGTATGGTAAACAAACAGTTGCAGACGTCTGCCCGCAACCCCTGCCCCTTAATGACCCTCAATTCCACCCTTTTAAATGTCAAGTGTGAAATATAGTTCTTTGCTTGGGCTGTTAGTTAAACAAATCCCACAGCATTAAATGAACTGCCAAAAATGTGAACATTCAAAACTGATACCAAAAATTACAACATTTATTTTATTACGAAAATCAAATTCTCAGCCTAATTTTAATTGATATTATATAACAGTTGCAAAGTTTCGACTTTCTACAAAGATTATTATAACACTAATAAGACTAAAAAAAATACACCTGAGACATAATAAAATTATTGCATAATATAATATATAATAGGCATTACAGACAATACTCAGATCAGACTCAGTCAGATCTACCTTAAATGCCTACAATAGGTAATGCAGTACTGTCATTTAAAAAGGGGAAGTGTTAATTATACATTACAAAGCTATTGTATGTCCACACCTAGAACTAATTTATATATGTTCTGCATACATAGTCAAACAGTCCCACTGCAGACCCTTGCCAAGGCACTTACGTACTAATCACACAATATTGTGTGCAATACGTCCACAGAGGTTGCAGGTAGCGCTGAGAGGGAACACTGACAATTATATATGCATGGAAGGTAAAAGGAACAGAGCAGGATTTCTATTGGGATACCAACGCTCTGATATCCTTCCAGAGTACTTTGATCTCTCTGGTGTAGTGAAGCAAAAAGCCAATCATTCTTAACCACATAAAAGTTAACAGAGCATGGCCTGGTATTTAGCTTTATGTTTATCTGTGATATTAATGTGGGCAAGAGGAGCGTGGCCTGTCACTGCGGGTCAGATTGGCAGGTGTTGAGCTGTTCTGACGCTGTGATTTCACAGCCTCTTTGCTCTCTGCTTCAGGTGAGTGCAATGATGCTTGCTTTAATAGGGGACTTCAGACTGACATGTGTGGGAGTATCATATGGCTGAACAACAATTGTCACACTGCTTTTGTACTTTGCGCTTTTCTCCCTAAAAGAACAAATAAAGCTGTGATGAATTGTAATAAGTGTGTTGAAGGTTGAAAAAGATAATTCGTTGATCTGCTAAATAGGCAGTGCTTTGAGAAGTAGATAGCATCTGGGGGACAAAGTGAGTGGCGGTGGGAGAAAGGCAGATAAAGAAATGTGAGCACGTTTTTACGCATTCTCCGAAACCACAGGCAATCCTGATGAAGATGATAGAGGGAGTCTCTGATTAACCATCCGGTAAGCAGGATGTATGTCCCTGCCAAGGCAGACAAATGGAACTATTGTAATGCTATGACAGTCTTTGATCATTTCTGTGTTCAGGGAGATATCTTCATCAGAAGTGCTCCTTGTTAAAGCTGTCACAGGCTAGCAGGCATAAATATTTGCACTGTATTAGATTCCATGGGCCATCAATATACAATAATTACATTTAACATATGAGCGCCCTCAGGCACTTTTCAACAAAGCACATGATTTGTCTTTCTACTTATTAAAATCCATGTTTTATTAAGCTCTTTAATATCTGAGGGAAGGGCATATAAATACAATTTTCAATTTAAATGGCACATTATCTAAAAATGTCATTATATTAATTAATTAATGTTATTTAAATTTGTGCAACTAATGTGATTTATCTGTAGTATGTACTTTACTGAGTAGATTATTTTAGGCTAACTGACAAAAATGAAGATGTTGAGCTGTAGACTAATTGACCTATAGCAGACAGCAGAAAACTTTTCACAGCCAGAAGCCCATCTGTATGGTTCCACTGAATATGCATGGGGCTAAGTACGGTCTAGCCTGAGCCATTAATAATCTTGTCATCATAACTCAGAACTCCCAAGTTATTCACTTACTGTCTAACTTATTTCGCAATCCTCTAGATTCTGACAACTCCCCATTACTACAAATGTCACAGGCGGAGTCAAAAAAGCAAAACCGGCGTAAATGAAAGCAGTGGTTCACTTTTCTTTCATGGGATAAAACGCTTGGTGACTTTGCAAGGGATTTGCCCACATGTATTCGAAACAACCCCTGGCTGTGTGCAGAGAAGACATTTTTAGTAATGCTAGTATGTTGAAGCATAACTGTGTGTGTGTGTGTGTGTGTGTGTGTGTGTGTGTGTGTGTGTGTGTGTGTGTGTGTGTGTGTGTGTGTGTGTGTGTGCATGTGCGTGCGTGTGGGAGCTGCCCTGGCCCTATAGTGAGCAACTATCAGGATTGAGAAAGCGGGGGGTAAAAAGACTGACGCAAGGTAGCATTTGCAATTGGGAGGTTTTGGTTTCAGGCTCTCCAGTCATCAATCATCCCGGGCCTATTCTGTTCTTTGACAGCTCACTACAAGGCTTGACATTTAACACTCACGACCCTGGACCAGGCTGTGCCCGAGACCACAGACTTCAGAAACACAAAAATTGAATAGAATGACACTTTTCCCCTCTTCAATAAGTGGTAGAACTGAGGCAAAGCAGATACAAATTAATAATTCCCATCTGCAATACACTTCACTCTGGTGAAATTACCGCTTAAGACCCCGTGTTCCCACTTTGCCCCTTACTCTGACATACACAAAAGAGCTAAATGAGAAAGTCAAGAGGCCTCTAGGCCTATTAGACTAAACACTTGTGTGTTTTTTTTAATATGTGGATGGACTCTGTGAACTTTGTGTGAAAGACAGCTTTGGAACGTACAACTCATGGAATTATTATTAGTGTTTTGGAATAGGGAAACCAAAGACATTTTTATAGCTTAATGTTTCAGTTAGCAATGCAGCATGATGACATCTGGATTAATTGTACACATTTCAAATCATAAGGGAACATCTCTCTGTCCAGCTGCCTCTGATGTTACACTCATTCAAATTTCCAAGGGGAAATGAGCTTATGTTTTGTGACCACATTTGGTTTTCTGCCTTTTTGGGTCAGTAGGTCGCTATAAACAGAGTGATAATACTGAAAAAACACTGCCCTGATAATAACTGACATGACCTGACATAAACTGGATAACGCAGCACTATGGCCTATGAAATACCAGATTAACCAAATTTGAACAGACTTTTTTTTCCCAATAAGCACATCTGTCAGTCCAGAGATGTCACAATGTGACCTACCCCAAATTATAAAAACTGGTTCGGCAGCATTATATAACAAACCCCATGCACCTCCCTCTCTCTCTCTCTTTTTCTCTATATCACACACACACACACACACACACACACACATGTTCATGACCCATGATAACTCGACAAAGAGCATGCTTTTCATTTAGACTGTTTCCTCTCAGGCCATGAACCTCACTGTCTTGCTTCCCTCATGGATTTAGTATGCGCACACCGATAACATCGCCTGGACATCAACCATATCCATTCACTCTTATGTCAGGGAATTGATAGCTTCTTTTGGATTGTGTGAGCCACAGAAAATCTCTTCCATCTTTGTGTGTGATACGCTCTGCTTGCTGCATACTAAACATGTTGCCAGACAACTGGTCATGTCTTAACTGTGAAACTGGCAACTATTGTTGGTGCTGCTATTGAACATGCCTCTAATGACTCCAAGGGCAACCTTTCATCTTGCACAAGGTACCAGGGCTCTTAAACAGTTTCATATGTTATAGGCATTTCAATTATAACATTTTAGATAGTCTAGACTAGGGGTCACCAACACGGTGCCCGTGGGCACCAGGTAGCCCCCAAGGACCACATGAGTAGCCCTCAGGCCAGTTCTAAAAATTAAAATTGAATATTGATATTATCTGTTTCCCACCTTGTTAAGTCATTGTTGATAATTATTGATAATGAGAAATCATTAACGTGATCAGTGTCTTCACATAGATGACTATCATTAATAATCATATATAACTAAAGGCAAACTGAGCAAATTGGTTATTTCAGAAGAGTGTATCAAACTGGTAGCCCTTCGTATGACTCAGTACCCATGAAGTAGCTCTCAGTTTCAAAAAGGTTGGTGACCCCTGGTCTAGACAATTATAGAACCTTAAAAAAACAAAGTAAAAAAGTGTAATTTTTTTTATAAAAAATAAAGTACATTACAATGTATCCATAGGATTATTTAGCACAAATGTAGTCCTGCAGTGTCACTTGCATGTCTCTTGAGGATTTCTGTCATGCTTCTAAATTTGACACTTTTAATGTGTGCTGAGAGCCACATACATGTATGACACATATGCACACGCACAAACACACCAGTGCAGATTGTTGTCCAGATGATTGGTTGTGATGTCATCATAGAACCTCTTTTCTGAGAAAGATTCATCAGATTATGACCAAAGCCGAGCCTTTCTTGCAACACTCCACTAGCTGCACCATATGGTTGGGTCCTAAAGCCATGGGTGGAGGGTTTAATGACAGAGCGGATGTGCAGCGCACATGCCGAGGGATGTTGGGGGATGGGCTAAAAAAAACACTCATCAAGTCTTTGGCCTGGAAAGGCTGCACAAGGTCAGCTGTGCGGCGGGGGCAGGGTGAGGGAGCCAGACACATGTCTACAACAAAAGGCAGGTGACCAGAACTAAACTTTGTATATGGAAAATACAAAGGTGCACTATTAAATATGTCCCATAGTATCTTTAAAAAAAGCTATTTTTTATGTAGTATTTCAGTAACAGCCACCACAAGGCTAACCCGTTTAGCGATTAATAACAACATCTTTCCTCAAATACAGAAGGTCAGTAGTATAGGCACATCACCAAAATATAGTGACATGGAGATCCAATCCTCTTGGCAAATATGCACAGCTGCCAGTGTGGGGTGTAGGGATGAGTAAACAAAGATGGACTCATAATTAATGTTTACTAAGGCTGATGCAACTGCATGACATTTCTACTATTGCACGACTTGTCCACTTACCACAAATGATCTCTATAAATACTTTCTTAGTCTGAGATCTCTCCTTTAGAGCTGCACACATGTATAAACATAGATTCTTAATTCTCTCACCAATTGTGGCTGCTCGTTTCTGCAGCTAAATCGATCTGATGTAGAGAAAAATAATAATAATTTGTAGTACAATGCTGAGGTTGATTTGACAGCATCTGATTCTCTGCCCTCTAAACATTATGAATATGTATATTCAAAACTCCTAAGTTTCAGAGGAAGAAATCACTTTGTTTTTTAGTCAGTGCAGATACAGATTTAGGTAATATTAGCCCAGCAGTGGTGAGGTGGGACATGGGGCAGCCTGAGGAGTAAGAAGGCAGGGCAAATGATTGATGGAGTTGTGGTTGGTCTATAAAGGACTGCAAAGAGTGCTTGGAGATAATCAGAGAGAGGGTGTCTGCAGGCCTCATAACCCCCCCACCGCACACAAACATACGCACACAAACCTGCGCACGCCCACATACGCTGACTCAAGAGACGAGATGAGATGGGAGCTTCCGAATTATTAAGCCGACCGAGGCACTGATGATGAAATTCTGAAGGTTGGGCGTAACAAGAGGCATCTTACAAGGGTCACAACCTTTTCCTTGCTGGGTGTTTTGTTCTTTGTACCCCCCTCACAACATCACCTTCCCACCTTTGTGTTCACTGGGGGGCAGGTGAGTGGGGGGAGTTGTGTTACATCCCTGTTTATCTGTTCATGACCTCTAGCCGGCAATTCTGCACTTGATAAGAGGAGGGCTCGCCTCATAATGTGCACGGCAGCTGATATCAGCCCTGTATCCTTGTGAAATTGATTACCAAGGCCCAGGGAGCGTGCAGAATATAATAAATAGAGATGACACATAAGGCACACATGGACTTGTAGGCTGATGGGTAACACTGCCTCAGCAATTACCTGCTACCCACTTAAAACAGGGGTCATGCAGGGCAGACTGGCAGTGGAAGGAGTTATGGTTATTTCTTATTTTCTCTGCAGGGTGAGACACTCTCTGAAACATCTCTCTCTCTCTCTCTCTCTCTCTCTCTCTCCTTATGCGTGTGTGTGTGTGTAAGCAGGTGTGTCTCAAATGTGTGAGGTTAGGGTGTAAAGGCTTGGACAAGGTGTGGTTAAGGGACATTATTTCAATAATGTATAATAAAGTATAACTATGAAGCACAACAAAAAATGTGAATAATAAAGGTGTATAATATAATAATAAGTGTTCCTTACCAGTTTTTGTGTATTATTATAGGAATTAGACTTGTGGACCTTGGATAATTTGGTGTGCAGCCTGCTCATCTCTCTCAATATTGGGAGATATTTTTGGTGTCGATTTATTTATTGAATGTCAAGATACTGGTTCAGTTTGCGTTTCTTTGTATCTGTTTCATGATTGTCAATGTGGTATTTCTTATCATGAATATGCTATAAATAAAATATGGTCTTGTGAAAAAAGTTCAATGGGTAAAAATCCCAAAAACCTGAATAGCTGATCTTTAATGGTAAAAGCTCTTCAGTGGGAGTGAACAGGTGCCACAGAATAGTGATAAATAAACTGTAAAAGGAAGGTCCAGGCTTGTCCTTTCACCTGACCACAACCAGACCTGCAGCAATTACATCATGTGGGGTCTTTCTATGATATAACTACTGTACAGTACTTTTTCAATTAGTGCAGACCGACAGACATATAGATACATACCACAGTTAAACAGATAGATATTCATCACTTTTGTTGATACAGTCATCAACATCATTAGCAGAGCAAAGCCATCATTATGTAACCAGACAGCAATAATCATAATTGTAAAAATACAATGGCTTTCACTATCTCAATATTATCTCATAACATTTACAGTTGAGACATTTTCTTAATCATCTTTAATCTGCGTGCCCTTTATTACACCACCAGCCGTCTAGTAACTGTTCCCACATCCGCAGAGAGACCATAATCACTTGGCCTAAGACTTGAAGATGCCAGGGCTGTTTTTCTTGTCATCAAGTACTGCTTGATGACTAATAATCTGTTATATTATGCTTCTACGCTACTATGCATCATATCCCCAAAACAAAAACAATTATTTTCTTGACGAAATTCTAAAAAACAAAACAAAAATATATCACCATTATCTATCATATTTTGTAGATGTAGCATGCACAATAGTTATATTCTACCGTGTTGATTATGTTAAGTTGTTGATTATTGATCTCTAACAAATATAATAATTTATTCCAATTAAAGTTATAACTGACATGCCCTGCCAAACAATTTGCAAAACTATAGACACAACGTAACCCATCAAATCTGTATAAAAGAAAACATTGCTTATCTCTGGTTTTAATCATCTATGTGATGCGCCTTGTTCCTAATTGCTTATTTGGAAATATCAAATAAAACAAATCTATCACATGCTCTTTGACCTTTCAAAAATCATTTACTTTTAAAGGCAGGGGGAGGTTGACAGGATGTAAGCATTCCAAAATGATTATCATAAAACAGGTTGGAAACACAAGCCGGGTTATGAAAATTGGGCCAAACTGTTATGATGACAAATCGTGTAGAAAAGAGAAGAGAAAAATGCTAATTTATCAATTGTTAAAAATTCTAATATTTTGGCTGATTGATTGCAAAAGTAAAGACTTTTTCAAATTGGTAATGCTGCTTTTATCCAAATGAATACAGTCACAAAGTAACACTGTGATGAATAACACATTACTAGCCAACGCTGCAAACAACACATTCAGGCTGTTGTTGCGTTTTAAAAGAAATCATCAACATTACAGTTGACTGTGTACTGCATATTTAATTGGCCCCCCCAAAAAAATGTATCTATTCATTCTTAAAGTTTCCACCTGAGATATCTGAGTGAGTGTGGCACATAATGTATGGTTCATTTCAAAAACAGGCACTCCAGTTGCTTAATGTTAGCATAAAGCAGGCCATGTAGATGTGGTGCTTGCTGTTTCAATGAAGAAATCTGAATGGCTGTAAGCTGCCAGGCAAACCTTTATATCTATTTGTTCCACTTGTCTGGTTCTCAATGAGTTTAATCAGCTGAGAAGAAGCCGTGAGGGGGGTGTTGCCTTACCCGCCCATACATTAGAGCACCCCCCCCACCCCCTGCACCACACACTCACACTCAAATACACACAACCCCACAGCCCCATTCTCTGTGCATCGATGTGAGAGTTGAGGGTCTCTCTCTCCCCTGTTGCCTTACGGATTATCAAGTACACTTCAATTACTGCCGATCGATACACTTCTGGCTGCAAAAGGGAGTGTGAGGGAAATTAGACAGACTTTGGGTATGGCCGTGACTACAAAGCAATGGATTAACACTGATATGCATCTCTTCATTTACATCAGGAATGGGCCCATTCTCCATCAGCATACTGCACTCTCCTCTGCATGGACGTACATTCACATAGGCTTTAAAGGGGACTTTTTGAAAGATTGCTTCTTTAAGTGCTGGGCAAGGTGAGGGCAAGCCTGTCATAGACTGCAGGAGGATTAAAACCTACTGTAGTCACTACGGGAAAAGAGCCACTGTAACCAGGCTTTCAAAGTGAATACAAGAAAAGACCATTAATGTCATCATGATAATACTATGTCTTTGTAGGGGTGTCTTGTGTGTGTTGTGCTCCAAATTGGCCAGGAATCATTAAATGATTAAAGACACAGTAATCCCAGACTGCTTCAACACTAAGATTTATAATCCAGCCAGGTTCAAATATTTGCTGTAAAAGAGAAGAAAGGAGCATTTCCACTCTTGAAAATGCGTGTCAGCAGATAATACAATGGTTGGCGTTGGTAGGAAATAATGCTGGAGTACTCATCCTCCTAAACTAAGAGGAAAGGGAAATGAAAGCAGTGCTGTGGAAGAGGATAAAAAAGAAGTAAAAGTGTAGGAAGAGATAAGCAGTGGCTGTATCCCCCTGAGGCAGACTGTGAAGGTCTCCCAAGCACGGCCTCTGATTCTGAACCCCCTCCAGGTCATCTGCCCTCGCTCTCCCACCCTTCCTCTCTACAGAGGCAGTAAAAACATTACAACACCTGGGTTCCCCCTTTGCTTTGCGCACGCTACAGTACAACAGACCACCGACTACATTTTTCATCTGCAGACACAAGCTCAAACACACAGAGAAGAGACAGAGCGCTTTGTGATTAGCTCTTGACATAAAAACAAAATCTCATCTCTGATAGCTTATTGTGAAGGCCAAGTAATAATGACTGCCATTACAACATCTGTAAAGACATTATTATCGACTGACCTTCAAACATTCCTTAAACATAATGTCATTGATATTATTTTATTCAGAGACTAAAAAAGCTGCAGGGTTTAAACTAAACTTTTGGAAATCATCCGCATGTTTTCCTCTACAGTATCTCAAATTAATTAGCATTACAAATATTAACATGCGCTCTCTGAAGCTTGTAAAGCAAACAGTTTGTTTTGGTCACGATAATTTAGATTTGTCTGTCACCAAAGCCTGCAT